>NC_063190.1:32910753-32918253 GCF_017589495.1 Alosa alosa
TGGGGATTTGGGGGGTGGTTAGACTGCAGCCCTGTGTGTATCAGGGTGGGGATTTAAGAGTGGTTAGACTGCAGCTGGGGGGTGTGTGTGTGGGGGGGCTGGGTTGGGGACTCTGGCACTCCACAGCTTGGGGCTGTGTTGGGGCCTGTCCCACCGCGGAGGCGCTTTTAGGTTTAAGCGCCCAGAGGTTTTGCTTATGCTTGGCCGGCGTCCAAAGCGAATCCTGTAAAGCACTGCCCGAAACCGCTTTTTCTGAAACCTGGTCCCAGAGTGGAGAAATCTGAAACTGTAGCCCGTTTGAGTTCGTTTTAGACAGTGAAACCCGCACATCCTGCTAGCGTGTCGATGATGTCATCATACAGCTCAGCTGCCCTGGACTTACACTTATAGTATTGCCCTACAATACTAGTTTTTCATCTATGACATTACCTCTCGATTACACTCCGTTAAGATAAATATCACAACTGATGCTGCATGGCACCAATAGCTTATGACTTGGTGGACTAGACACTGTTTTCAGTGTTTTTATGCATTCTAGCTACTGTCAGTGGCGAACTTAAGTTATTAGGAAAGTGCGGTGTAAGTTTAGGCTACATTAATTTGTGCGTAGTGCCAGTGTCATTCATTTATTTTACATGTCTTACAACATATATACATACATTCAGTCAAGTGAAATCAGATATAAGCATACAAAGCGCTTAGAACTCCACGTTAAACCGATGGTTAGCACACTGAATCACGAATGCATACGATTTGATGCAGGCAAAAAGTATTGACTAGTACTAGCAGAAGGTTTTTATAGCAATATTATAAATGTGGCGACAAAATAGCCTAGAACTTGGGTAAGCCTTAGTTTAGTAGCCTAATTGCGGTGATAGCCAAAACTAATGTGAATCACGGACTATCCTATCCAAGTAAAAGGGTGATTAGTAGGCCCTACTCGTCCCAGCCAAAATAAAAGGGCTGGGACTGCACCCTTCACAAACCGTAAAATAAAAAGTTTATTAGTTTTACAGTTGGCTACAGTTGACAGTTCACCATCAGTCCACACAAACAATTCTGGTTTCCTTGCACTAGCCACATTTTGCCATAGCCCTATTCTGTCTGTTTTAAGCATAAGTTTGCAAGTTTTGGTGAATATCTGTAAAGACACAGTGCCACCTATAGGCCTGGGGTATGAAATGCGCCGATGTTGAGTTGTGTTGAGATGGATCCACGTTTGGGTATAAATATTCTTGTCTGGTTCCAGGGGAAGGCGGGAGGAAAAAAGATCGGTTTAGTACGTGTGGACTAGGCCTTAAACTGGAGCCTGCTGTAGCAACAGGGTTTCCACACACTTCAGATGAGCTGTGAAGAAAGAGGCCCCACTCTTCTCTCCCTCCCTCACTCTTCTCTCTCTCCCTCCCTCTCACTCTTCTCTCCCTCCCTCACTCTTATCTTCCTCCCTCACTCTTCTCTCCTCTCTCCCTCACTCTTCTCTTCCTCCCTCTCTCTCTCTCTCCCTCCCTCCCTCTTCTCTCCCTCCCTCACTCTTCTCTCTCTCCCTCCCTCACTCTTCTCTCCCTCCCTCACTCTTCTCTTCCTCCCTCACTCTTCTCTCCTCTCTCCCTCCCCACTCTTCTCTCCCTCCCCTCTTCTCTTCCTCCCTCACTCTTCTCTCCCTCCCCCACTCTTCTCTCTCTCCCTCACTCTTCTCTCCCTCCCTCACTCTTCTCTCTCTCCCCCACTCTTCTCTCCCTCCCCCACTCTTCTCTCTCAGCCTCACTCTTCTCTCCCTCCCTCACTCGTCTCTCTCTCCCTCCCTCACTCTTCTCTCTCTCTCCCCCACTCTTCTCTCTTCTCTCTCTCTCTCCCTCACTCTTCTCTCTCTCTCCCAGTCTTCTCTCTCTCTCTCTCCTCCCTCACTCTTCTCTCTCTCCCCCACTCTTCTCTCTCTCTCTCTTCTCTCTCCTCCCTCACTCTTCTCTCTCTCCCCCACTCTTCTCTCTCTCCCTCTCTCTTCTCTCTCTCCCTCTCTCTTCTCTCACTCTTCTCTCTCTCTCTCCCTCACTCTTCTCTCTCTCTCTCACTCTTTCTCCTTTTCATTCCCTATTCCCTCCACACTGCTACTCTCTCTCCTTCTTACCTTCTCTCTATCTCTCTGTTTCTCCCTCTCTCTCTTTCTTTCTCTCACATTCTTAATCAGTACATCTCTCTTCCTCCCTTCATCTCAGTCTTACTTTTTAGCTCCCTCTCTCTCGCTCTCCCTCCCTCTCTCTCTGCCTCTCTCTCCCTTTTCTCTCTCTCTCTCTTGTCTTTATCTCTTTCTCTCTGTCTCTCTCTCTTCTACTCTTTCACTGATCACATGAAGGCTTGCTGTTTCCATCAGTAGGATAAAAGAGAACTAGCCACGGATGGTTTCAGCTTGTAAAAAAAACACTAGTGAAGCGCTCACTTCACTTATAACTTCATAATTTTATAACTTCACTAAGCTCTGTTATCACAGAGTTGAATGACCAAACAAGTGCTTGAGGTCTGGTGGCTTTGTTGGAAGAGACTGGCGTTCATTTGCTTGGAGAGGAGCCAGAGAATACCTGGCACATCAAAGCGCCCCTGTCCGCTATGCGGGGGGAACAATGATGGAGTGTGACGCGCTTGGAAGTGGAGCCGGAGCAGACACATCAAAGCTTTATCTAACGAGAGCATCTCAAGACAGCACCAACAAAAGCTCCAATTACGGTGACTCATTACACAAACAGCGATGGCCTTTTTTTTGAGATTCTCACCATGCTGAAAATGTGAAACGAGGCTTTTTAAAATGTTCACACATTTAGATCTCTCACACAGGCCCTGTCTTCTCATTAGTGATGGGGACGAGACCGCCTATGCCGAGTCCGAGTCAAGACCGAGTCTTTGAAGGGTCGACCGAGACCGAGTCTGTTGGTTTTCAAAATACAGTCGAGTCCGAGTCAAGACCGAGTCTTTGAGGAAGCAAGTCCGAAGTGAGACCAGTGAGACCAAGACCATAAAAAAATTTCAGTTTTAATATTCATAATTTTATATCACCCCCAGTTAATAATCAACAGTTAGGCCTACAGACTAAGCTAGATTGGGAATTGTTTAGAGGAGCAGTCTTAACGTCTTAATATGGACTATGCTGACCTACAGACACTCACCGCAGCAGAGCCATAGAGATAAATAAACGCTCTGACGGCAGTATCTTTGCATTGCACCATGGGATGTCATTTTCAAATAATGCGGTCAACATTGCATTTTATTATTATTGTTGTTATATGTCTGTTTTTATGAACATAAAAAATGTTGGTCCTCGGACTGGGTCTGAAATTACGAGTCCTTCTCCTCCCACCCTAATTGTGTCGAGACCGAGTCAAGACCGAAGTCTTTGAAGGAACGAGTCGAGGGCGAGACCGAGAAAGCAGAAATTGGTTTGAGACCAGATTTCGGTCGAGACCAGGACTTCGAAGTACTACATCACTACTTCTCATCTGGTTCATCATCAGGTAAAAGCACTGAGTCCTCAGACTGTAAGCAGAGCCGTTGCGTCGGTCTCTAACGGAGTCGACAATGCATCAGATCTTAAAGCGGCGTGGTGTTATTTGAATGATTCCTCTAAGAAATCTATTTGGATTTTCCATTTAGTTGGAGGGCTACATCCATAATAGATTTTAACAACTGCATTTTAATCTCAGATGATCCGGTGAACCATTGTTATAATGGGAGAATCTGTGTCGCTTGTTATCACAATCTGTGAGATTAATTATTGGATAAGCAATATCCAGTTACATAACCAAGATATCTAGTAGATAAGCCTTAGTGCCACCGCGCCTCGGATTCTAAATGAGCGGAATGCATATTTATAGAATCTAAAGTGGCCAATCTAATCAGACAATGCAGGAGTTATGCTGCGTTTCGGGGACTTATAGTGGGATCTGAACAGAGGAATTCTATGACTGCATTACTAACTCCTAGTCCTCGGAGATGCAGTATGAATAAGGTATGAGTACGACATGAGTAAGATATGAGATGAGTAAGACATGAGTAAGACATGAGTAAGATATGAGATGAGTAAGACATGAGTAAAATATGAGATGAGTTAGACATGAGTAAGATATGAGTAAGACATGAGTAAGATATGAGATGAGTAAGACATGAGTAAGATATGAGATGAGTAAGATATGAGTACGATATGAGTAAGACATGAGTAAGATATGAGTAAGATATGAATAAGATATGAGATGAGTAAGATATGAGTACGATATGAGTAAGACATGAGTAAGATATGAGTAAGATATGAATAAGATATGAGTAAGGTAAGATAAGATATGAATAATAACCTTGAATTTCCCCTTGGGGATCAATAAAGTATCTATCTATCATCTATCTATATACTAGTAAAATTTGAGTAAGCTATGATTAAGGTATGAGTAAGGTATGAATAAGGTATGAGTAAGGTAGTGTTATCTTAACCCTGGAGTGTATATGCACACAGCTCAGTTCAGACACGTGTTCTTTCACACACAGATATTACTCCTAGAGCTGACACTACATATACATATACGTATACATATACATTATGTACGTTTAGTCATTAGACGCTTTAACCCAATGGCACTGTGCACTGCATTAAGCATAGTACAGTGGGGACATATTTTCTTCACTATGCCTGCTCTGCCAATTGTTCACATGGGTATTCCCATGCTATGCTCCCTGTATATCATGACTGTGGGCCTGCTGTCTTTTGCACCGTATTCCATCAGTGGTGATAGAGGAGCTATGTCCTTACCGTCGTCACCTATCGACCACTAGCTGAAGAATCAATGTCCAACGCTGAGTTCAGATAAGGGTGTGTGTGTGTGTGTGTGTGTGTGTGCTTGATGTGTAAGAGTTCAGACAAAGGTGTGTGTGTGTGTTTGATGTATCAGAGTTCAGATGAAGGTGTGTGTGTGTGTGTGTGTGTGTGTTTGATGTGTGTGACTGAAGCTCTCACAGATGGACTGTTTGTGTGTAGCTGACGGCCAAGAGCTGCTGAGCATCCATCCCCGGCGTGCGTGTGTAGTGTACAGCCATCAGACGCTAATCAAGGCCCCATCACATGACCCCCTGTGGAGCCGCTGTCCTCCTGGGCACTTGAAAACGTGTAAGGCACACAGCGGGAGAAGACGGTCCGGCCTCTTTTTGATCTCTCGGTGTCTTTAAAGCCTCTTCAGTGTCTAACTTTAAACAGTGGCCCATGTGAGCTGTGAGAATGTTTTATGGGTGTGTTAGCTTGTTAAAATGTGTGTGTGTGTGTGAAGACACGGATGCCTCTGCTGAGATGGCCTGCAGCTGTGGGTTGGTGGACTGAAGGGCACCGCTGGAGACAGGCTGTGTGTGTGTGTGCGTGTACATGTGCGTGTCGCGTGTGTGTGTGTGTGTGTGTGCAAGTGGTCGTTTGGGAAGCACTGATTGGGAGGATGGAAGATGAGAGATCTTAAAGCAGGAGGAGGAGACAGAGGAAGGAAATGAAAGAGGTGTGAGATATTACCTTAGGAGGAGGTGAGATGAGATATTACCTTAGGAGGAGGTGAGATGAGATATTACCTTAGGAGGAGGTGAGATGTTACCTTAGGAGGAGGTGAGATATTACCTTAGGAGGAGGTGAGATGTTACCTTAGGAGGAGGTGAGATGCTAGAAGGATGTGAGGTACCTTAAGAGGATGTGAGATGTTTCCTTAGAAGGATGTGAGGTGTTACCTTAAGAGGATGTGAAAGGCAGTGAGATATATGACATTAGGAGATGGAAGATGGGGGAAAGCAGTGAGAGAGATGTTACCTTAGGAAGAGACGAGACCCAGAAAGACAGATTCATAGGTTGGTCTGTAATGCCTGGATGCCAAACAGAAGCCTCAATCAGCACACACTCTCCTCTCCCAGCAGGGATGGCAAGAGGTGGACCCTCACTGATGAGAAAGAGAGAGAGAGAGAGAGAAAGAGAGAGAGAGCGAGAAAGAGAGATGAAGAGAGAGAGAGAGAGAGGGAGAGAGAGAGAGAGAGAGAGAGAGAGAGAAGTTGCTCAAATCACATACTGTGGGCTTGTTCCCTCTGTGGTAGGCTACTTTATTCCTACTACTCACACAGTGCAGTGTGTTGTGAAATCTATTTGGGTCATAATAATATACAGAGGACTTGGATGAGGACTACTGCAGCAGAGGGGGAGATCACTCAGTCCCTTCACCACCACACAACATCCAGTAACCACTCTGTCCACATAACATAAACTGTGTGTGTGTGTGTGTGTGTTTTGTGTGTGTGCGTGTGTTGTCTGTTAACGTTGTGTGAGTGTCTGGGTGGAGACCTTGTGCTGGTCCGACAAATGATCAATACATGACAGACCCTCTCATTGAGTCAGAGGAGATTGTGTACAGGCTGCAGCAGAGCACACACACACACATACTCTCACACACTCACAGACACACACACACACACACACACATTCTCTGATGGAGCTAAATTTGTCTCAATAATATTTGTATATGCGCAGAGGGGGATCCACAAATATTTCTTGATTTGCATGTGTGTTTTGATATCTACAAATAAAAAAATCATATTTGTAACTCGTATATTGATTTTTACAAATATAGATGTGCATTTGCCATTTGTAAAACCATACATTTCATTTGTGAAATGTGATTCTGCATTTGTGGATCACCAGCACACTCATTCTTCGCTTTCCAAAGTTACGTGTTTTGAGATGTTCTTCGCATGAAAGTCTCACAAATCCACACATAAAAAATCTAAATTTTAGATGTGTATTTGTAAATGAAATGCAGTGTTTCCCATACATTGACACACACACTCACACACACACTCTCGGACATGCGTGTGCACACACATGCATCACAGTTGAG
The DNA here is from genome assembly GCF_017589495.1 of Alosa alosa. NCBI lineage: Eukaryota > Metazoa > Chordata > Actinopteri > Clupeiformes > Clupeidae > Alosa > Alosa alosa. The sequence goes on from NC_063190.1 coordinate 32,917,641, forward strand.
AGAAGTTGTAGATATAAATGGAATGTCGGGACAGAGATAGGCGACAGAGATGTGTTTGTGTGTGTGTGTGTGTGTGTGTTTGAACAGACACATACTCCCAGCATGTGTGCATCAGTGTGTGTTTTGTCAGCGTAACATGAAGCTGATTTTAAAGGATTTTGCTCATTTTCCAGTCAAACTGCAGACAGCAGAAACATGACCGCAAGAGAGAGAGAGAGAGAGAGAGAGAGAGAGAGAGGGGGATAGAGAGAGGGAGGGAAGGAGGGAGGGAGAGAGGGAGCGAGGGAGAGAGGGAGCGAGAGCGAGAGAGAGACGAGGGGGAGAGAGAGAGGGAGAGAGAGAGAGAGAGATAGTGGGGGGGCAGACACAGAGAGAAAAGAAAATGGTGTGGTGTGGTGTGGGGTTGTGTGTGGTGTGTGTGTGGTGTGTGTGTGTGTGTGTGGATGGGTGGGGGTGGTGTGTGTGGGTGGGGGATGGTGTGGTGTGGTGTGGTGCGGTTCCTTCTGATCTGTTCTCGGGGCTCATTAGAAGCCCAGCTGTCCTCATGTCTGCACTTTAATCGCACGTGTACTCCTGGTTGTGTGATTACATCCATAAAGAGAGCCCCTCCATA
>NC_063190.1:32930753-32935753 GCF_017589495.1 Alosa alosa
ATCCTCTTATGGTCAGGTAAGGCTGGACTTCATGCAGATTACTGTGTGATCACTGTGTGTACTGTATGCTGCACTAAGACACCACAGGCCTGGGAGCAGGAATCACTCAGCAGTCCTGAGTGCTGATGTGAAGTCACATGACATGATCCTGCACTTTATGGAGGAAAGATGTGATGCACACCAAGATGAGGTGCTGGCTACCGGTGTGTAAACTTAAGTAGGAGAAGGAAGGTGCCACACACTCAGAGTTTATGAACAAAACGTTTTAATGAGCGATAACGTTTCAGCCTATAAGGCCTTCATCAGATCGGATGTATCCTGCACTTCCAGGGCTTCCCTGGGATCTGTCCGTGGTGAAAGCACCCAGTGGTCCGATCCTGTACACTAGGCCTGTCCGGTGGTGAAAGCACCCAGTGGTCCGGATCCTGGCTGTTACACTAGGCTCCCGTCCGTGAAAGTACCCAGTGGTCCGGGATCCTGGCTGTTACACTAGGCTCTGTCCGTGGTGAAAGCACCCAGTGGTCCGGGATCCTGGCTGTTACACTAGGCTCTGTCCGTGGTGAAAGCACCCAGTGGTCCGGGATCCTGGCTGTTACACTAGGCTCTGTCCAGGCTAGCAGTCCTGTATATTACCGTATATTTACATTTAGTCGTATAGCTGATGATTTTCTCCAATGCGACGCAAGGTGAAACGCATGCTGAATACTGAGCGGTGCTTGTGGGCACTGTTTCAGGATGCTGAAATCATACAGCACAACCCTAGACAGACACTGATTACTAACAGTGGAAGCTTGTTTCACACGGCACATCTCTTTGGCACTGACAACTTCTCAGGGGACCTCTCCATGGTGCTGAAGTTCCACATACTAACCCTAGACACTGTCTGCTCCACTGATAGCAGTGCTGAAGCCAGATGCTAGTGCCTGTCTGCAGCACTGCGCTCCCACTGGATAACCCTTGGCTCTGTCTGACACTGTGGGAGCTGTCCAGAGTGCTGAAGTACAATTACAGCCTGACTTGTCTGAGGGTTCTCACTGCTCACTCTTGTTAGCGCTGTCCATGGTCCTGAAGTGTGTCTGGCTCTCACAGCTAGTCTTTGTGCTGCTACTCTTCCTCTGTTAAAAAACACACACACACAAACACACACACACACACACACACACAAACACAGACACGCACACAGACACACAAACAGACACACACACACACACACACAAACACAGACACGCACACAGACTCACATTTCCAAGGACGTGTGGAGTTGAGCAGGTGGAGAAATAAGAAAAGATGTGGTTCAGTACACAGGTAGCTGGAGGTCACTCAGTCAGTCCCAACTGTGAGCAACAAGGGTAATTACCTCCACACCCCATGGACTCTCTCTCTCTCTCTCTCTCTCTCTCTCTCTCTCTCTCTCTCTCTCTCTCTTTTTCTCTCTCTCTGATACACAACAGCTCCCCCTCACATACACAAACACACACATCCCACATAAACACACAAATTCCTTTGACATATATGTGAATGTTGCACATTATCAGGTTTCACAGCTGTATATACACACACAGAAGTACCCATATAAATATACATGCAGTCATCCTCATTTCATGTTTTGACAAATTTAGATGCATATCTGGTTCATCCTGGTTCAGTGTTGAGATTAGTGGACACACACAAATCCACACACCCTCACACTTACACACACACAAACACACACACACACAAACACACACCAGCAGCCGATCCAGCTGGCGTGTAGATAGAGTGTGTGTGGGGAAGAACTGCAGCAGCTTGTAATGTGAGCTATTGATTACGGACCTCTCAGCAATGTGGGATACATTACCTCTGGCTGACAAGACCAGTGTGTGTGTGTGTGTGTGTGTGTGTGTGTGTGTGTGTGTGTGTGTGTGTGTGTGTGTGTGTGTGTGTGTGTGTGTGTGTGTCCACTCATATATTTACACATGAATACCGTATCGACTGAGTCCACTACAGATGCTGACCTGGGAGAGCAGAGAAATGAAGAAAGGGTGGCTAGGGATGGAGAGAGAGAGAGAGGGATGGAGAGAGAGAGAGAGATGGAGAGAGGGGTGGAGAGAGAGGTGGAGAGAAAGATGATAAAGCAACAACAGCACCAGCTCTTTCTATTCCGGAGCCTGATGTTTTTGGCTCCAAAATGTTAGTGGCTTTCTAGGGCTAAAAACAGCACAGAATGACATGACAGGACGGGGAGATTTTAATCCCCAACCCAGAGGCAGGTTGCAGCAGGTGGCTCGGGGCGTGTGTGTGTGCATGTGTGTGCGTGTGTTTTTGTGCATGTCTGTGTTTGTGTGCGTGTGTGTGTGTGTGTGAGAGATGGAGAGAGTGTGGGGGCAGGCTGACAGAGGTGGTGCACCTGACCAGGTGAGGGCACAGCAGGAGGTCTGGCTTTAAGCCCAGTGATGAGATGGGAAATGTCTGACCTACTTCAGTGCAGCTTTTAACTGGGAAGTTTGTGAGTGTGTGTATGCAAGTATGTGTGTGTGTGTATCTGTGTGTGTTTGTGTTTGTGTTTGTTTGTGTGTGTGCGTGTGTGTGTGTGTGTGTGTGTGTGTGTGTGTGTGTGTGTGTGTGTGTGTGTGTGTGTGTGTGTACTGTAAGGCAGGGGATGAGGAAAGATGACGAGGGATGAGTGAAACAGTGACAGATGGACTGGAGATTTCACTTTAAAGCTATTAAGGTCCGACACACACACACACACACACACACTCTAATGTGTGTGAGGGTGTGTGTATATGTGGGTCTGTGACCTCCCTTATGAAATGATTACATATGGTGTGCTCTACTCTAATGAAGTTTGGAACGTCATGCCTGTGGACCCTCTGCTCTGTGTGTGTGTGTGTGTGTGTGTGTGTGTGTTTTTCATGCATCATGCCAATGGACAGATGTTTATCACATTGAAAAGCAGCAGTATGTTCTAAGGGTCCCCTCATCTGTCCTTCTCTGCCCTTGGGTTCCTGCTGTCTCTGGAGTGGACATGGCTGGGTGGGTGGTGTGTGTGTGTGTGTGTGTGTGTGTGTGTGTGTGTGTTTGCCCCCCCCCCTTCTCTGGAATGGGCTTGGGTGTTTGCGTTGTGTGTGTGTGTGTGTGCGCGGTGGGTGCCCAGAGGTCCTTACAGCCCAGCACAGAGGGAATGGCATGTTTATTGATTTTAGCCGACCCAGATAGCGGACTGTGCTGTCCATCACTGGACCCAGCTGAGGCAGCCAAGGGTTTAGGAGCCGTTAGAGCGGACTAGTGTGTGTGTGTGTGTGTGTGTGAGTGATGGACTGTGCTGTCCATCACTGGCCCCAGAGGAGACAGTCCGGGATTTATAAGTATAAGTATATATACTCTTTTGATCCGGTGAGGGAAATTTGGTCTCTGCATTTATCCCAATCCGTGAATTAGTGAAACACACTCAGCACACAGTGAACACACAGTGAGGTGAAGCACACACTAATCCCGGCGCAGTGAGCTGCCTGCTACAGCGGCGCTCGGGGAGCAGTGAGGTGTTAGGTGCCTTGCTCAAGGGCACTTCAGCCGTTCCTACTGGTCGGGGTTCAAACCGGCAACCCTCCGGTTACAAGTCCGAAGCGCTAACCAGTAGGCCACGGCTGTCCCAAATTTAGAAGCCGTTAGAGCTGACTAGTGCTCAAACACGGATACTGTGATTAAGAGTTTCTCAGGACAGAGATGAGCTGCTTTCAACACACAGCCCTGGAAAGTGTGAGAGAGAGTACTGTACAGTATGTGTGTTTGTGCGTGACATACACACACAGAGACACACACACACACACAGACACACACACACACACGCACACACACACACGCACACACACACACACACACACACAGATACACATATCCTTCCAATCGCTCTTTCAGACAAACTCTCTCACAGAAATCACTCTCACACACACAGATGTAAACACACACACAAACGTTTTACATTCACACCATTTCTCATGCACACTTACAGATGGATACACCTCCCATTTTACAGCAGCATCTCATATCCGATACAAACTTCCATATGGACACACACTTAATATCACCCTCCCACACACATGCACGCTCCACTTACTCACACACACACACACACACACACACACACACACACACACACACACACACAGGGCTCAATTACAGAGAAGACTGTGTGAACTTTTTGAAACGTATATTGAAGTGGTAATTGGAATCTGAGCTGCCCCTCTATGCTGCAATGAAAGTTCACTCCAGCATGTCTGTGTGTTTGGAGGAATAGGAAGAGAATGCAGCAGCAGAGAGTGAGAGAGAGAGGGAGAGAGGGAGAGAGAGAGAAGGATAGAGGGAGAGAGGGAGAGAGAGAGAGAGAGAGAAGGATAGAGGGAGAGAGGGAGAGAGAGAGGGGGAAGGTGGTAAAGAGAGTAAGACAGAAAGAGCAGATAAAGAAAGGAAAGAAAAACATGGTTGGGGAGAAAGGAGAGAGGGGAGTGATCTCTGCCTGGGCACACCTTGCTCCTCTTGTGCTCCTGCTCTCTCTCTGCAGCTTCTCTCGGCTCTCTCTCTCACCATCTCTCTCTCCAGCTTCTCTCTCTCTCTCCCTCTCTCTTTTCTCACCCCTTTTTCTCAATTAATGCCTTTGTCATCTCTTTCATCTCCATGCTTTCATCTTAATGTTGTCTTAGTTTCCCACCATCCCCCCTCCCCCCCTCCCTCCCCTCCCTCCCCCTCCCTCCTTCCCCTCCTTCCCCCCTCTATCTCCCCTGTCTCCAGTTGGCTGCCAGTCCCTGTAAAGTCCCTCCATCAGCTGACACATATGGAAATGTTTGGTAAACAAACATGTCATAAACATTTCATCTGGCACCTCTGGCCACGGCTTAGCTGCTCAGAGACGACTTGGGGATCCGACAATGTGTTGTTCTCCTGTATGTGTGTGTGTGTGTGTGTGTGTGTGTGTGTGTGTGTGTGTGTGTGTGTGTGTGCATGATGAGTCATTTTTGCTCCTA
>NC_063190.1:32950753-32953253 GCF_017589495.1 Alosa alosa
CCACACACACACACACATACACATACACACCCTGCAAGACCTGTGCTCCCTTGAGCCTCAGGTGGTGGTAGGTGTGTGTGTGTGTGCAGCAGTTCCAGGCGGGGGCGAGCCTGGGGCACAGGCAGCCTGCAACTGTGCACATACACACACACACACACACACACACACACACACACACACACACACACACACACACACACACACACACATACCACATTCAATAAAAATAGACACCAAACACACATTCCTCCCTCCTCTCTCCTTCTCTCTCTCTCTCCTCCTCTCTTCTCTCCTTCCACTTCCCTCCTCCCTCCTCCTCCTCTCCTCTCTCTCTCTCTCTCTCTCTCTCTCTTCCTCTCTCTCTCTCTCTCTCTCTCTTCCCTCCTCTCCTCTCCTCTCCTCTTCTCCTCTCTACTATTTCTCATTCCCCTTCCTCCACTTTCTCTCCTCTCTTTGTTTCTCCTTGTGGACTTTTCTTTTCCTACCCTGCTGTTTTCTGATTGGATCAGTGCTTTAGGCACGGCAGCTGATTGGTTAGAGTGGAGAGAGTAACTGGGTGAAAGAGCTGACAGAGATAGCAGGAAATGGACTATTCATAGCATGTAAGAATATTATCACGTTGGGCGCATTATTAATATCGCACGCACGCACACACACGCAATGCACACGCCATTGTCATTACCGTCATCGCCACAGGTGTTGCCGTTATTACGACACACATTAGCCGATTGGCCAACACATCGGTGAGCGCAGGCATTGGCGTCACACATCGCACGAAAGATAAGACACAATACCACGCGCGCCACACACGCGACGCATGCACACACGCATGCATTACCAAAGACGACATACGCACGCCGCGCGCCGCCGCCGCACAACATTAATACATGACGCGCCGCACACGCACGCATGCACACACACGCGATGCATCGCATTAATAATATCAAGACGCATGCACGACACACACACGCACGCACCCATGCATGCATGGATCAGGGCCGCATCAGACCCAGAACTGTGCCAGCCTGTGACACTCTCTAAGGTGTGTGTGTGTGTGTGTGTGTGTGTGTGTGTGAGTGAGATTGAGATTACTGTGAGAGAGACACGGTGCATGCTTCTGCTCAGGCCGTGCTGAAGAGCGACGGTCCATGCTGATGCCACCAACCGCTCAGATTAGCACTGAGAGCACAGATTAGGATTAGAAGGCCATCCACTCTACAGAAACAGGAAGAGAGAGAGAGAGATGGAGAGGGAGGGAGGGAGGGAGTGAGAGAGAGAGAGAGAGAGAGAGAAAGAAAGAGGCCTTGAAGCACATACACATGCCAACTCTTAAACTGGACTTATGAGCACTTGAGCACTTTAACTGTAAGTATGAGCACTTGAGAGGGAAAGAGAGAGAGGGGGGGATGGATAGAGAGAGAGAAGAGAGATAGAGAGAGAGAAGGAGAGAGAGGGAGGGAGAGAGAGAAAGGAGGGTGGATAGAGAGAGAGATAGAGAGAGAGGAGGAGAGAGAGATGTTCGTTTGTAACTCTCTGGCGGTAAGCACATTTGCATGTCATTATCCTCCAGCATGTTCTGATCCCCACAGAGATTAAAGCAATTCAGATATAGTACTAACCAGAAAGATACACATTACCAAGACGACAGCCAGCACACACAAATTAGCCGAAAGTCATTTTGTTTGTCACAGCGCCGCGCGGTTATGCGCGCATGCTGTGTGTGTGTTTATGTGCGTGTGTGTGCGTGTGTGTGTGTGTGTGTGTGTGTGTGTGTGTATGTGTGTGTGTTTGATGTGTGTGTGTGTGCAAAGGCGGGCGCTCTGGGTGCGCGGCGGCGGTGTGTGTGTGTGTGTGTTGTGTGTGGCCCTGTGTGCATGTATATGTGCGGCGGCGGCGCAAGCGCGGCGCGCGCAGTGTGCGTGTGAGTGTGTGTGTGTGTGTGTGTGTGTGTGTCATTCGTTTGTCACAGCGCATAATAGAAAGCTGTGATGTGCTCATCACAAGTGAATCTTGGCTCTCCACGAACAGCAAGTGATTTGTGCCTGAAGTTGATTTCTTAAGCTTAGTGTGTGGAAGACAGGGGCAATCTTGAAGCGCTGTGTGTGTGTGTGTGTGTAATGTGTGTTGTGTTGTTATTGATATTATTATTGAGTGTGTGTGCACGTAGTAATGCGTGCGTGTGTGTGTGTGTGTGTGTGTGTGTGTGTGTGTGTGTTGTGTGTGTTGTGTGTGTGTGTGTGTGTGTGTGTGTGTGTGCGTTAATGCGTGTGCGTGTCTTGGTGTGCGTTGATAACGGCGTCTTGGCGATCTTGTGGCGATATATGTGTGTGTGTGTGTGCGTCTGTGCGTGTTTGTGCTGTGTGTGTGTGTGTTGTGTGTGTGTGTGTGTGTGTGTGTGTGTGTGTGGGGGGGGGGTGATGACGATGATGTGTGTCATTCAAAACAAGAGGGAAGCATTCTGGTGTTTAGAACTGACAAGGGTGTGAGAAGGAGAAGGTGT
>NC_063190.1:32960753-32970753 GCF_017589495.1 Alosa alosa
TGGTAATGAAAGGAAGTACCATGTCAACGACAGGAAGTGATGGTGTAATGAAGGAAGTACCATGTCAACGACAGGAAGTGATGGTAATGAAAGGAAGTACTGTGTGAACGACAGGAAGTGATGGTGTAATGAAGGAAGTACCATGTCAACGACAGGAAGTGATGGTAATGAAAGGAAGTACTGTGTGAACGACAGGAAGTGATGGTGTAATGAAGGAAGTACCATGTCAGCGACAGGAAGTGATGGTGTAATGAAGGAAGTACCATGTCAACGACAGGAAGTGATGGTGTAATGAGAGGAAGTACCGTGTGAGCGATAGGAAGTGATGGTGTAATGAGAGGAAGTACCGTGTGAGCGATAGGAAGTGATGGTGTAATGAGAGGAAGTACCGTGTGAGCGATAGGAAGTGATGGTGTAATGAGAGGAAGTACCGTGTGAGCGATAGGAAGTGATGGTGTAATGAGAGGAAGTGCAGTGTGAAGGACAGGAAGTGATGGTGTAATGAGAGGAAGTACTGTGTGAGCGACAGGAAGTGATGGTGTAATGAAGGAAGTACCATGTCAACGACAGGAAGTGATGGTAATGAGAGGAAGTGCAGTGTGAAGGACAGGAAGTGATGGTGTAATGAAGGAAGTACCATGTCAACGACAGGAAGTGATGGTGTAATGAAAGGAAGTACCATGTCAACGACAGGAAGTGATGGTGTAATGAGAGGAAGTACTGTGAACGACAGGAAGTGATGGTGTAATGAAGGAAGTACCATGTCAACGACAGGAAGTGAGGGTGTAATGAGAGGAAGTACCGTGTGAGCGATAGGAAGTGATGGTGTAATGAAGGAAGTACCATGTCAACGACAGGAAGTGATGGTGTAATGAAGGAAGTACCATGTCAACGACAGGAAGTGATGGTGTAATGAAGGAAGTACCATGTCAACGACAGGAAGTGATGGTGTAATGAAAGGAAGTACCATGTCAACGACAGGAAGTGATGGTAATGAGAGGAAGTACTGTGTGAACGACAGGAAGTGATGGTGTAATGAAGGAAGTACCATGTCAACGACAGGAAGTGATGGTGTAATGAGAGGAAGTACCGTGTGAGCGATAGGAAGTGATGGTGTAATGAAAGGAAGTACCATGTCAACGACAGGAAGTGATGGTAATGAAAGGAAGTACCATGTCAACGACAGGAAGTGATGGTAATGAAAGGAAGTACCATGTCAACGACAGGAAGTGATGGTGTAATGAAGGAAGTACCATGTCAACGACAGGAAGTGATGGTAATGAAAGGAAGTACCATGTCAACGACAGGAAGTGATGGTGTAATGAAGGAAGTACCATGTCAGCGACAGGAAGTGATGGTGTAATGAAAGGAAGTACTGTGTGAACGACAGGAAGTGATGGTAATGAAAGGAAGTACTGTGAACGACAGGAAGTGATGGTAATGAAAGGAAGTACCATGTCAACGACAGGAAGTGATGGTGTAATGAGAGGAAGTACTGTGTGAACGACAGGAAGTGATGGTGTAATGAAAGGAAGTACTGTGTGAACGACAGGAAGTGATGGTAATGAAAGGAAGTACCATGTCAACGACAGGAAGTGATGGTAATGAGAGGAAGTGCAGTGTGAAGGACAGGAAGTGATGGTAATGAAAGGAAGTACCATGTCAACGACAGGAAGTGATGGTGTAATGAAGGAAGTACCATGTCAACGACAGGAAGTGATGGTAATGAAAGGAAGTACCATGTCAACGACAGGAAGTGATGGTAATGAAAGGAAGTACCATGTCAACGACAGGAAGTGATGGTGTAATGAAGGAAGTACCATGTCAACGACAGGAAGTGATGGTAATGAAAGGAAGTACCATGTCAACGACAGGAAGTGATGGTAATGAAAGGAAGTACCATGTCAACGACAGGAAGTGATGGTGTAATGAAGGAAGTACCATGTCAACGACAGGAAGTGATGGTGTAATGAAGGAAGTACCATGTCAACGACAGGAAGTGATGGTAATGAAAGGAAGTACCATGTCAACGACAGGAAGTGAGGGTGTAATGAGAGGAAGTACCGTGTGAGCGATAGGAAGTGATGGTGTAATGAGAGGAAGTACCGTGTGAGCGATAGGAAGTGATGGTGTAATGAGAGGAAGTACTGTGTGAACGACAGGAAGTGATGGTGTAATGAGAGGAAGTACCGTGTGAGCGATAGGAAGTGATGGTGTAATGAAAGGAAGTACTGTGAACGACAGGAAGTGATGGTAATGAGAGGAAGTACTGTGTGAACGACAGGAAGTGATGGTGTAATGAAAGGAAGTACCATGTCAACGACAGGAAGTGATGGTAATGAGAGGAAGTGCAGTGTGAAGGACAGGAAGTGATGGTGTAATGAGAGGAAGTACTGTGAACGACAGGAAGTGAGGGTGTAATGAGAGGAAGTGCAGTGTGAAGGACAGGAAGTGATGGTAATGAGAGGAAGTACTGTGAACGACAGGAAGTGATGGTAATGAGAGGAAGTACTGTGAACGACAGGAAGTGAGGGTGTAATGAGAGGAAGTACTGTGAACGACAGGAAGTGAGGGTGTAATGAGAGGAAGTACTGTGAACGACAGGAAGTGAGGGTGTAATGAGAGGAAGTGCAGTGTGAAGGACAGGAAGTGATGGTAATGAGAGGAAGTACTGTGAACGACAGGAAGTGATGGTAATGAGAGGAAGTGCAGTGTGAAGGACAGGAAGTGATGGTAATGAGAGGAAGTACTGTGAACGACAGGAAGTGAGGGTGTAATGAGAGGAAGTGCAGTGTGAAGGACAGGAAGTGATGGTAATGAGAGGAAGTACCGTGTGAGCGATAGGAAGTGATGGTGTAATGAAAGGAAGTACTGTGAACGACAGGAAGTGAGGGTGTAATGAGAGGAAGTGCAGTGTGAAGGACAGGAAGTGATGGTAATGAGAGGAAGTACTGTGAACGACAGGAAGTGATGGTGTAATGAAAGGAAGTACTGTGTGAGCGACAGGAAGTGATGGTAATGAGAGGAAGTGCAGTGTGAAGGACAGGAAGTGATGGTGTAATGAAGGAAGTACCATGTCAGCGACAGGAAGTGATGGTGTAATGAGAGGAAGTACCGTGTGAGCGATAGGAAGTGATGGTGTAATGAGAGGAAGTACCGTGTGAGCGATAGGAAGTGATGGTGTAATGAAGGAAGTACCATGTCAACGACAGGAAGTGATGGTAATGAGAGGAAGTACCGTGTGAGCGATAGGAAGTGATGGTGTAATGAAAGGAAGTACCATGTCAGCGACAGGAAGTGATGGTAATGAGAGGAAGTACCGTGTGAGCGATAGGAAGTGATGGTGTAATGAAAGGAAGTACCATGTCAACGACAGGAAGTGATGGTAATGAAAGGAAGTACCATGTCAACGACAGGAAGTGATGGTAATGAAAGGAAGTACCATGTCAACGACAGGAAGTGATGGTAATGAAAGGAAGTACCATGTCAACGACAGGAAGTGATGGTAATGAGAGGAAGTACTGTGAACGACAGGAAGTGATGGTAATGAGAGGAAGTGCAGTGTGAAGGACAGGAAGTGATGGTGTAATGAGAGGAAGTACCGTGTGAGCGATAGGAAGTGATGGTGTAATGAAGGAAGTACCATGTCAACGACAGGAAGTGATGGTAATGAAAGGAAGTACCATGTCAACGACAGGAAGTGATGGTAATGAAAGGAAGTACCATGTCAACGACAGGAAGTGATGGTGTAATGAAGGAAGTACCATGTCAACGACAGGAAGTGATGGTAATGAAAGGAAGTACCATGTCAACGACAGGAAGTGATGGTAATGAAAGGAAGTACCATGTCAACGACAGGAAGTGATGGTAATGAAAGGAAGTACTGTGTGAGCGACAGGAAGTGATGGTAATGAAAGGAAGTACCATGTCAACGACAGGAAGTGATGGTAATGAAAGGAAGTACCATGTCAACGACAGGAAGTGATGGTAATGAAAGGAAGTACCATGTCAACGACAGGAAGTGAGGAAGTGAGGGGTGTAATGAGAGGAAGTGCAGTGTGAAGGACAGGAAGTGATGGTGTAATGAAAGGAAGTACTGTGTGAACGACAGGAAGTGATGGTGTAATGAGAGGAAGTACTGTGTGAACGACAGGAAGTGATGGTGTAATGAAAGGAAGTACTGTGTGAACGACAGGAAGTGAGGGTGTAATGAGAGGAAGTACTGTGTGAACGACAGGAAGTTATGGTGTAATGAGAGGAAGTACCATGTGAGCGACAGGAAGTGATGGTGTAATGAAAGGAAGTACCATGTCAACGACAGGAAGTGATGGTGTAATGAGAGGAAGTACCGTGTGAACGATAGGAAGTGATGGTGTAATGAGAGGAAGTACTGTGTGAACGACAGGAAGTGATGGTGTAATGAAAGGAAGTACCATGTCAACGACAGGAAGTGATGGTGTAATGAGAGGAAGTACCGTGTGAACGACAGGAAGTGATGGTGTAATGAAAGGAAGTACCATGTCAACGACAGGAAGTGATAGTGTAATGAGAGGAAGTAGAATAGGCGTGTTCGACTTCGACTGAGTCTGACTTGGTCTGGCTTTCTACGTAAACGTGATCTTCAGAGGCTAGCCGGGAGGAGCTACAACAGAGGGCAGCTCATCCCGGACAGGCAGGCTACAGTCTGCCTGACGTGACTCCGGGAGACATCGCGGGAGATATCATGGAATGTTGTTTGCAATAAACACAGCAGAACTTTCATTCTTACTCATTAAAATGAGCATGATGACTGACAAAATAAATTCTTATGATGTAGTTTAAATAAACCACTGTTGTCATACAGTTAACAGGCCTGCATTGTAGCACATAAATTCAATATCAAGTGTTTCCCCTATCTATCTATTTAGCCAACAGCAGAAAATAACAGAATATCCAAACGTTTTCAGTAGGCTAGCCTACCAGTGTTGCAGAAATCACGTATAAGAAGGTCTCCCTTTGATTTCTGTTTATTTTCACATATTCCAACATAAGGAAGCAGCATGAGACTCCCCGTCATAATCGTCATGAGGACATTCCTCCCCAAATGGCCCTATCACGCCTTTGAACTGGCGTCATGAGGGCGTGTTTTAGCTCGTGCAGCTTGTGGAAGGCAACTGCAAGATCTGACTGCAGGCTAAGACTCCCGCAATATTTTAAGGTCATGTGACATGGTGTCACGGTGGTAAGTCCCTCCCCAGCTGACAGAAGTCGGACAGAATTTCTAACCAGCAAGCATTGCGTCCATCCCAGTATGCATTGTGTTCAACCCAGCATGCATCACATCAAGTCAGATCTGCACAGATCTGCCTCAAGTCAAACTCGCCTAGTGTGAAGGACAGGAAGGGAGGGGTTAATGAAAGGATCTGAACCAACTCTGGTACGATGGTATTTGGGTGCTGCATTTAGACTATATTTTATACTGAGTCTGAGATTATGCTGGAAGAGCCTGACAGAGTTTTAACCGAATTTGTGTGAATAACAAGTTATTTCGGGAGCAACGAGAGAATTATACAATTAAGAGAGAGAGAGATCAAGTGTATTTGTGTGTGTATGTGTGTGTATGTGTGTCAGAGAGAGAGAGAGACAAGAATATATATTGGCCATCAATATACAAAAGAGAGCTCTTAATTCTGGATGCATCTCCAAGCAAGTCCCACAGACAGGCTGCATTTCATCACAGCAAAAGACAAGAGTTGGAGTTGGAGAGGTTGAGACGGAGGTGCACTTTCTTCTTCAATGTAAGAAATATGAACATATTAGAGATACCTACTCCCATAGATTTACCAACCTAATCCCGGAGTTTCCAAACTTGGGAGAACAGGAAGTACTGCCTGTCTTACTTGGACAGCAAGGACAGACAGCAGCTTATGCTGCTAAATATGTCACTGAATGCCATTACAGTCAATCAAGAAAAAAACTCACACACCATTATTTGCCATTGAAAAATAAATAAACGAAGTGACACTTCATGCCAATAAAGCTACCTTGAACTGAATAGAACTGAGTTGAGAGAGACAGAGAGAGAGAGAGACAGAGAGAGAGAGAGAGAGAGAGAGAGAGAGAGAGAAAAGATCTGTTTTATATCCTTTTCATCATCTCTCCTCTGTTCTTTTCACACACACACACACACACACACACACACACACACACACACACACACACAGGGGAGCCAGATGGAATGAATGGATCATTCTGCTCTCCACCTGAAAATAGTTCATGTTCATGCCAGGGTAATAACATTACTGTATTTTCCGGACTATAAGTCGCTCCTGAGTATAAGTCGCATCAGTCAAAAAATGCATCATGAGCAGGAAAAAAACATATATAAGTCGCACAGGACTATAAGTCGCATTTATTTAGAAATGTATTTCACAAAATCCAAAACCAAAAACGGAGATTATGTAACTGGATTATTGAGGCCAAAAAGATTAATGAAGATGAAGGAGTGATGGCAGCCAAGAGGAGGGCAGGAAGGTAATTGCAAAGCAAAAGATTCACTGAAAGAAAATGCCATGAGGTGCACCAAAATGTTACTAAAATGTGGAGAATACAATGCAATCAAGCATTTTGGGTGATGTCACAAGCTGGCAGCAGATTAAATGCTCATGAGAGAGAAAAAGATGCAGTTTTAGACGTGACCGAAAACAATAGGCCTATAGGCCCTATGGTAATTGTAAAGCAATTTTCAAAAGATTCACTGAACAAAAATGCTGATATGATTCATGAAAATTTAGCTAAAAATGTGGAGAATACAATGCAATCAAGCATTTTGGGCGATGTGGAGTCACAAGCTGGCAGCAGATTAAATGCTCACGATAGAGAAAGACGGTTTTAAAAGGACGTGACCTAAGCTGAGGCAAGCCATGGCAATAGGCCCGACGGTATTTGTAAAGCAATTTACAAAAGATTCACAGAACAAAAATGCTGATGTGGTACATGAAAATGTAGCTAAAAATGTGGAGAATGCAATGCAATCAAGCATTTTGGACGATGTGGAGATACAAGCTGGCAGCAGATTAAATGCTCGAGAGAGAAAAAGATGCGGTTTTAAATTGACGCGGCAGACCCGAAGCTGCAGCAAGCAGGTGATATTTAGAAATTTATTTCACAAAATCCAAGACTAAGAACAGACAGACTATGTAACTGTACACATTGAGGCCAAAAATATTGAGAATTCTACAGGGAATGTTAATTAAGAAGAAGGAGTGAATGGTGGCAAGAGGCAAGCCGAAGGCTGCTGACAAGGCCCGACGCTAATTGTAAAGCAATTTACAAAAAAATCACTGAACTCAAATGCTGATGTGGTACATGAAAATGTAGCTAAAAATGTGGAGAATGCAATGCAATCAACCATTTTGTACGATATATTGGCACAGGCTGGCATGCAGCAGAACAATTGCTTGGCTGGCCACCTCCGAGAGAGCGAGAGAAAAAAGATGCACATTTAAAAGGGTCTAAATTCCAGCTGAATTGCGGGTATTGCTTAATGAATTATTACTTAGTATTGAGCATAATAATAAAAGTCCCGCAAATCTAGCCATCATAATGCGAGAGATTCCCACACATTTTACCCTGTACCCTGTCTGACATTAATATAATAATGGAGCGGCCTGAATGCGGGACTATTGACGGACCAACTCTGACTTCCCATGCAGAGACACACACACGCGCGCGCAGGACCACTTTGGGGGTGCCTCTCTTTTCGTTGCTCTCTCTCTCTCTCTCTCTCAGCAGGATTTGTCACCGCTGAAGTCAAATTATAGCCTAGGTGCTTCAACATCAACCGCTATCAACAGGAAAGGAAAACAAACATTTAGTGATCAGGAATTTTGCAAATACAGAAGCATGACCGCCTAAGCTAACGTAGAGAACATGGATGATATTTGACGTTCGATTGCGGGCGTGAACAGACAGCTACAGACACGGAGCGCACATTAGGCCTACTTTCACTTTCTGTGCGTATTCATTACGTGAAAGATAATTAGTAGCAAAACAGCGATCAAATATTACATGGCAGTGCGTTTTGTTTTCAAATGTTTTCATGCATGTCTAGATAACAGGTGCGGGATGTTTAGGAGACTCGTAAATCCTCAAATTTAGGCTGCACAAAGCACAGCACCTTTATTTGGCCATGGCTTGTATTCGAGTCAGCTATAATATAGTCCTTTATTTCTTGCGTTTTATTGTGAGACATAGGCCTACTTTTCGTTTGGAGTGGCATGGGTAGGCTATAAAAGCAGATGTTTAATTTGAGATTTAATTTACGTTTGGACTGTTGATTATATTGCTAAATATCGGGACTGATGACCACTGAAATCTGTGGGGTATTTAATGGCTTACTATTAAGTTTCATAGTGTCGGGAATTTCGATTGCCATCCACTTGTGCTGTGCTGCAAGGGAAACCTTATTCCGTATAGCCAAAGATGTCTAAGATAGCCTAAATGTAGTTATTTTTTAAATTATGCATGATTTACTTTTTTATAAAATTCATTAATTTTCTCCAAAAATGTAGGCTTCAGCCTCTAGCTCAGAAGGGTGCGGCATGCGACTAGCTTGAGAGCAATGAGAGCAAAGTGTTGGAGACTGGTGTAAATTACTTTTCATTGGCAACAATACCAACCAACAATATAAAATATTAATAAGAGCTCTTTTATGAGTTAAATTGAAACAAAATTATACTGGCTTTTATTTGTCCAAATCTGAGGCCCGGCTATAAATAGAATCCCTGCCATAATTTGAAGATTTAGGTATGCACGTGTGTTTCAGGCATAGTGCAAGCACTAATCTCTGACTGAAAGTGCACAGGACTTGTGCATTTGAGAGCGCTCTCTCGCGGCTGTAGACATAATGTTTCAAGCAGGGTTCATGTCACTTAATATCAATTAACATTTAAAAAAAATTTCAATTATATATTTTCATATATAAGTCGCACCTGACTATAAGTCGCAGGACCAGCCAAACTATGAAAAAAAGGGCGACTTATAGTCCGGAAAATACGGTACTCTTTCTCTCTCTCTTTATCTCTCTCTCTCTCTCTCTCTCTCTCACACAAACACACACATGCATTCACACACACACATTGACAATATGCACATACTGTACACACAAACAAACATGGAATCACTCACAGTCACAATACTGTTGATTCACCACAAGCACTTGTATTCTAAAGCTGTTCAAAGACTCCCTGAAGTGTTTACACACACACACACACACACACACACACACATACACACAGAGAGAGGCTTTGGCGCTTCCCTTCCCAGTTTAAAGGGGTGTTGTGTGTGTGTAAATATGAGATTTCACACAGGCAAATCCATGAGTGACTTACTAACTAGCCAAAAAAGTGCACAGTAGGTTACAAAACACTTGAAACATGTCCCCTATGCCTCAGCAGAGCTTTCAAGATGCATAATAGAACACACACACATACACACACACACAAGGAGTACACACACACACAAAATGTTTCATACACGCTCCTACATGCATACGTGTGTGTGTGTGTGTGTGTGTGTGTATACAGTACACCTGGTGAATGGCAGCTGGATATGTTTTTCTCATTATTTTCTCTGTCCGCTCCTAATTTGCTGGACTGTCTCTAGCTGTGTCAAAGACAACACACACACTTGTTCTGTCATTTGGATAACACACACACACTAGCTCTGTCCAATAGATACCACACACACACACACACACTAATGCTGTCAGTTAGATAATGCACTTCTCACTGTGCAGAGATGCAAAGATATCGTCACAGAAGATGAAAACATTATTTCTCTCTCCCTCATAGCTATCACTGTGTTGCAATGTGTTTTCCAGCAGAAATGTGTATCAAGTCACTTAGAAGTAATGCTCTCAATATACCACAAAATCAACCTTACTGACTCTGCTGCTGTTAAAGGCCTGTCTTTTTCCATGAGGAAAACATTACGCACACACATACAGACACACACACAC
>NC_063190.1:32975753-32985753 GCF_017589495.1 Alosa alosa
TTTCTCAAATGCCGTAGGACAAAATTTTCCTAAAGAATTACTTATATGTGAAGTTCACCTTGTGAGTGTGTATATATTTGTGTGTGTGTGTAGATGTCCTTCAGTATGTGACTGTGGACCAAAGGAATGTGTGTGAGTGTGTGTGTGTGTGTGTGTGTGTGTGTGCCAAACCTTCAGCGTTGTATATAATAATGTTTTCTTTCCAAGGCCTGATGCATCAGGGCAGAATGTGTCTGACCTTGGCAGACTGTGTGTATTGCCTACACATGAATTATTAGCTCTATATTGTCAACCTCGCATTATACTGTACACTCACAGTACACACACTTCAGACGAAGACACCCCCACCCGCCCCACGCACACACCCCCACACACCCCCACACACCACTCCTTCCTGTCCATTGTGTTGGATTATAATGATCATAAGAATGGATATGATGATGAAAAGCCTCAATTCATAAGTAAGGTGAAGACAAAATGATTAAAGGAGAAATGTACGACTGTTTTTCTTGAGGAATTTGAAGTTGAAGGTGAAGGGATTTAATGTTGATAGGATGACTTCTTAAAAATCTTTTATTCATGTTTTATTGAGTCAGTCTTCACTTGGCTCTGATCCGCTGGTTTGGCATCCTTAGTGTGATGAGGAAAAAAAGGTCTGTGAAAATTGTTCATCTCGGTTCAGAAAATCATTGGCACTGACCTCAACAGCATTGAGCATGTGTGAGGTCAGAGCCAGACAAAGGGCAGAGGGCATTCTAGCAGACATTATTCACCCACTCCACTCACAGTTTTGCCCCCTGCCATCAGGGAGGAGGGGGCCAAGTCTAACAGATACCTGAGGTCATTTCTCCCATCAGCAGTTGGATTTCTCAACAGGCTATAAGTCATTTTGTTATTATTTCATATTGCACATTCTTAGAGGAATATACTTGAGATTTACCTCTATGTGTTATGTGATTGTGTATATCTGTGTGTTTATTCCCTTATTTATTATGTTTTTGTGTGACGTATTGTGAGTGCATATTGTTTTGGCTATTTGCTTGCTAGTGGGACACTAAAGATTATCCAATCCAATCTGATCCATATAAATTGACACAGAGCAAATAAACCAAATTTATGCACTAGAAAATTAAATAAAAAAAATGAAGTAATTTGGTGATAAGTGACGCTAGTTCCTCTGTTCTCCCTCTCTATCATGGAGGCCAAACCCAAACCTCTTATTTTTATTACAAGAGAAACATACTTATAAAAGTGACTTCTCTCTCTCTCTCTGTCTCTCTCACACACACACACACACACACACATATATACAGGCACACATGTGCACACTCTATGTACACTGGGTATAAGTAACATGAGGCAACCCACATTCCCACATACAGTACGTTTACAATCAAACACCTTCACTACCACACACACGCACAAACACACACACACACACACACACACACACACACAAATGTTCACAACCATACACATTCCTTTACATCAGCGTACACGTGTCCAGATGCTAGTGATATTTCTGGACATATAGTGTTATGCAACCATGTGATTGCTTGTAGGACATGTAGGACATTAAAAATTCACATCTCAAGGTTCTCTGTGTGTGTGTGTTGTGTGTGTGTGTGTGTGTGTGTGTGTGTGTGTGTGTGTGTGTGTGTGTGTTCGAGAACACAATGTGTTAGGTGTGTGTGGGAAGTGTGTGTGTGAAAAGGGTGTGCTGTTTCACAAGGCATTTTAAAGATTTAAAGTCCAGCTCATCTCTCTTCAATTATTCATGTTTTTCTACATCTGGGAATTTGTTCATTTTTCAGAGAGTATTCATTGTGCTGTGTGTGTATGTGTGTGTGTGTGTGTGAGTATGCATTATGTGACTAAAATGTACAATGCAGTCACGACATCTAAGAATACACAAAGCTGCTGAAATGCCTGGAGTTAAAAGACTATGACACCTGTGAAAAGCATTTATTCATGAATAGTTGCGTGTGTGCGTGCGTACGTACGTACGTGTGTGTGTGTGTGTGTGTGTATGTGTGTGTGTTGAGAAACCTGTATGAATATTCATTAATATTCATTTCCTTGTGTACAGTATTTCCCTCTAAAAAGTTATCACTCTCTTTCTGTCTCTATGTGTGCGTGTGTGTGTGTGTGTGTGTGTTTGAGAAGTTCTTTCACATGAACTATTAATGAGAGCTGGTGTCTAATGACATCTGAGTTCTTTCAAATGTTTTTTGTTTGAAGAGAAATGGAAGCTAATGATTCTTACTTCAACTAAGCTAGCTTTCATTTGTTCCAACAAAAGCTCTGCTTGCATCTTTCATTTTATATCTAGAAATTGATTCCCTTTGAAACTAAAGTTGGTTTCATGAATTCATGAATATTAACAGACAGAATAGTATAGAACAGAAAAGTGTTACGGCCAGCTCGTTCCCAGACCACAACATGGACAACAAGGTTTAAACAAATGATAATTTATTAAGATAAAGCATAGATAGGGATCTTACCAAATATAAGGTGTCGAGGGAAATGAGTGTTGCTGTGCGTGTATGTGTGTGAATGCAATGAGAGTGTCCATCCATCCTGTTAGGTGGCTAAATGGAAGACAAGGACAGAAAGACAAAGAGATGGCGAGACAAAGGGAGAGAAAGAATAAAGTGCAAGAGAACATAAAAATGGGTGCCTGTAAAAGAGAAGAGAAGTCCTTCATGGGAACAAGAGGAAAGAGCATTACATAGCCACACCGTGATGCAGGTGTACTCACTCATCTAAACAGCCTACCCAGGCCACACATAGCCATGCACTAACAGGAAGAGGCCTGTAGGGGGCGTAGGGGGTCGTGACAGTAGAATAGAGGAGAAGACACCAGAGCCATGTATGTTCATATGTAGATGTGGTCATGTTCTTATTGCCACATAGACCAAAAACCTGATACATACATCCACATAGACCAACTGAGGGTTTGCCAAACAGGGAGGAGCAGTTGGGATGATTGACAGCCATCACTCACCCCTCTTCCACTTTAAGAGAGATTTAAAGCATCCTTACCTATCCACAATGTCACACACTCCAACAGTTCACAGCTCCCTCCTCCCCATTCTCCTCCATATACCTCTGAGCTCACATTAGCTTTTTTCCACAGGGGGTGTTAGTGGACCACGCTCACATTAGCTTTTATCCACAGAGTATGTTAGCGGACGACGCTCACATTAGCTTCAATCCGCAGAGTGTGTTAGCGGACGACGCTCACATTAGCTTCAATCCGCAGAATGTGTTAGCGGACGACGCTCACATTAGCTTTTTTCCACAGGGGGTGTTAGTGGACGACGCTCACATTAGCTTCAATCCGCAGAGTGTGTTAGCGGATCTCGCTCACGTTAGCTTTTAATATATATATATTTCAGAGAAAAATAAAAAATGTATAAAGTGAATTACTAATCTGATAAATTACTGTTAATATTACTATTTGAACACTTTGAATGAACAAAATCGTTCCCCTAGGTCAAAATGCCAATAGCACCCCCTATCGCAATTGAAAATTACTGTATGGAGGAGCTTCCTCCTCAAGCCCCTCATTAAAGTCTATTATAATAACCTCAGACCCCAGCAGCTCGTGCATCACGTCATTTTCAATGGCCAAGGGAGGAAGCTCCTCCGTACAGTAATTTTCAATTGCGATAGGGGGTGCTGTTTTTAGCAGCAACAGTGAACCAATGAGCAGCTAGTTGCTCTGCAAGAACGTTATCTGCAGTCATACAGCTAAGAATCTTGTGTTGAACGGAAACTTGTTTTTTGCTCATGAAATAAACAGTACAATGGAATCAGAGGACAATGTCCATCTTTTATACATTCAAATACAGTGTGAAGGTTAGGATCAAAGCAGGAAGATCAGTTCCAAAAATTCATATTCCAAAAAAAGATGGTAAGGCTAGTGTAGGCTAAACATTTTTGGATAGTTATGCGTTGTTATAATCATCCAAGTTATGCCTTAACTAAACAATTGTTAAATAATGTTCTTGTTAATATGTTCTTGTTTTCACCATTCTAACTGTATCTTTGGATGGTAACATTGTTAATGAATGTTTCAGACCATTATGCATTCCTTTAATGACGTCTTCAATAACATTTGCCTTTCGAGTATAAATTCCCACTTAGCTATTACAACGGGTCTTTAAATTATAGCGATTTGGCTTTAAAAACAATAGCATGTTACAAATAACCACATTTAAGGTCTATTTTTTAATGGTAAATAGTTACGTGGTTTTATAAAACACGTGTCTATTTTTAGTATAGACTTTCCATAATTTGGAAAACAGTATTTCATAACTAGACCTACATATCTTGCCTGACTTCCCAGACCTAAATTTACATTGATTTACATTTAAATGTATTAATTTAGCACTATTATCCAAAGTGACTTATATATTTAAATATTTAAAGTCCATTGTCCCTGGAGGAATTTGGGTTTAAGTGCCTTGCTCAAATGCACAATGGTGGAAGCCAAGAATTGAACCCACAACTTTTCTGGCTGCTGCATGCTAGCCTAGCTCCTTAGGTCAGACCCCCCCTGAGAATGTCAGAACAGTATTTATTGCACAACATTGCCAGTTAAAATGCCACATAGTACATACTGCTGCTATAAATGTGTCTGGGTAGGTGGCCTACATACTCATTCACATATGCCACCAACACCATCACAACCTCACATTTGCCACCAACACCATCACAACCTCACATATGCCACCAACACCATCACAACCTCACATATGCCACGAACACCATCACAACCTCACATTTGCCACGAACACCATCACAACCTCACATTTGCCACCAACACCATCACAACCTCACATATGCCACCAACACCATCACAACCTCACATTTGCCACCAACACCATCACAATCTCACATATGCCACCAACACCATCACAACCTCACATTTGCCACCAACACCATCACAACCTCACATTTGCCACCAACACCATCACAACCTCACATTTGCCACCAACACCATCACAACCTCACATTTGCCACCAACACCATCACAACCTCACATTTGCCACCAACACCATCACAATCTCACATTTGCCACGAACACCAATCAAGCGGACATTTCTTCCTCCGTTATGTTTGTAACCACCGGCCGCCACTGGTACCTATACTTATACTGATAGTCCATGTTGGAGCCTCTATTCTTCTTTCTAAAGTAGATATTTCTGTTGTTCATAAGAACAAAAATGCTCTACTTATCAACTTATAAATAATGCAATTATTAAGCAGTGTTAAAATTTTGTATTTTTGAGATGTAAGTGATATTGCACAGGGGTATGGGCGGGTTTGGACTGATGTCTGTTGTATTGGCTGTGCCCCTCAGGCATGCCATTTGCACAGGTACAGGTGTATGTGTGTGTGTTTGTGTGTGTGTGTGTGTGTGTGTAATAACATTTTGTATTTTTGAGATGTAAGTGATATTGCACAGGGGTATGGGCGGGTTTGGACTGATGTCTGTTGTATTGGCTGTGCCCCTCAGGCATGCCGTTTGCACAGGTACAGGTGTATGTGTGTGTTTGTGTGTGTGTGTGTGTGTGTGTGTGTGTGTGTGTGCTTGTGTGTGTGCCAGCCAGGCTCAGGGCTGCCAGCCAGTGGTGAGTTGGACTGGCACCATCCTGCAACCATCACACACAAGCTCATTATCTCCACTTCACGCACGCACACACACACACACATACTCACTCACTCACACATACATGCACACACACACACACACACACACACACACACACACGTATACACACACACACACACACACACACACACACAAACACACACACACTCTCCCTTTGGGTTGTTTTGATTGTGTGTTGTGTGTGTGGTGTGTGTGTGTGTTTTCAGCTTCAGACAGATTCACACACTCCACTGGCCTTAATTGTTTTGTTTTTGTTTTTCTTTGTTTTTCTTTGCCATATAGTGCACACACACATACACACACACACACACACACACACACACACACACACACACACATACACACACACACACACACACTGCCTGTTTTGTTTTCTCCTCCAGCATGAGCATCATGGCGCTGGGGGCTTATCAATATGAGCTCTGTCTCCAAAAACAAGCTCTCCGTCTTAGATCTCTCATCTACTGCCGTGTCTGGCGTACGAGAAACTCACTACTTCCACACCACTGAAACTCACTACTTCCACACCACAGAAACTCACTACTTTAACACTATGAGCTGTGTGAGTGTATCTGAAACTCACTAATTCAACACCACGAGCTGTGTGAGTGCATCTGAAACTCACTACTTCAACACTACGAGCTGTGTGAGTGCATCTGCAACTCACTACTTCAACACCACGAGCTGTGTGAGTGCATCTGACAGCAATTCTCCAACAGGGGAGGAAAAGAGGAGTTTCTGAATAACTCAGACTTGGGCAGTCATTGGAATTGGACAGTGGAGACTAAACAGATTTAAGAAAAATCCGACTACTGGAGAGACAGGGGAGACTCCCCACAGAGTTGAGAATATGACTGCAGTAGGGTGCCGTATATATACTTTTGTTGTTTGACCTGATACGAGAGATTTAATTGGATTTCCTGCACTCTTGGACTTAGGGTTAGTAGGCCATACAGCAGTGTTAGAGGGACAGACATCAGTGTTTCTGATCGGACAGCCTTGTTATGTGTGTTTCTGATCGGACAGCCTTGTTATGTTTGTTTCTGACTGGACAGCCTTGTTATGTTTGTTTCTGACTGGACAGCCTTGTTATATTTGTTTCTGATCGGACACCCTTGTTATGTTTGTTTCTGACTGGACAGATATGGGGATTTCTGATTGGACAGCCTTGTTTGTTTCTGACTGGACAAATATGGGGATTTCTGATTGGACAGACATGAATATTTAGGATTGGACAGATATGGGGATTTCTGATTGGACAGCCTTGTTTGTTTCTGACTGGACAAATATGGGGATGTCTGATTGGGACAGACATGGGTTTATATAAATATAATTTAATTGGATATAGGCACCCAAATGACCATTCTCCACCCCACTCATCATCACTCATGTGATATTCACTCTGTTCATGTCCAGGGAAAATGTGCCCTGGTGCGTTAGGACATGTTGTCCATGGTTTACCATATGGCTGTTTCCTTCTTCCGTATGAGTTTATCTGTCCCTCGTTTCTCTCTCTCCTCCTCTCCCCTGTCCATCTCTCTCTCTCTCAAGGCTAAATGATCAGATGAATGACCCTCACAGGGGAGTCTTCTGCTGAGAAAACACATCACCTCTTACAGAAATGTCTATCGTTAAGTGTTCTAGATGACTATGTGCGTGTTTGTGTGTGGCTGAATTGTCTACATGAATGATTATGCGGGCATATGTTTATGTATATGTTCATATACATGGGCATAACATATGCCCTGCATGGGGAGATGAATGAATGTGTTTATATGTTTGTGTGTGTGTCTGTGTGTGTGTGTGTGTCTGTGTATGTCTGTGTATATGTGAGAGTGTGTGGGTGTACTGTATGCATGTGTGCTTGTGCACATATGTGTGTGTCCTAGAGGACTGCGCTCATGTGCCCATGTTTGAGTGTAAGTGTGTTTGCTAGTAGAAGCAGAAGAATAGCAGGCATCCATGCATATTGATGAGAGATGGGAGGATGCTGGAAAGCCTGTGTGTGTGTGTGTGTGTGTGTGTGTGTGCGTGGATGGACACAGAAGGCACTTCTCCCTCTGACCTGGAAAGTCACCTATTCAGTCAAATACACACACATTTACACCACAACACACACACACACGCTCAGCATCACACACACACACACACACACACACATACACATATTAGAGGCGTGCAAGACCCGAGGCCTGCAAGACCCATCATTCAATTATGATGTCAGAATTCAGGTCAGAAAAACATTCATGCGGACAGCTTTTTATTTCTCTTTTTCTTTGGAAGCAGATGCTACGCACGTCATAATAAAAAACGTCACTTCCGTTCCGGTCAGTCGATAAAGATGGACAAACTCAAAAGCCAGCTAGCCAGTGGTGAGCTGTTGAAAATTCCCAATTTTCAAATAAATAGGTTTGCCTGTGTTTTTTGGGATTATTTGGACCTGCAACTCAAAGAACGTGAGTGTTTTCTGTTACTTTGTTAGGCTATTAATAGACGGTGGCTGTGTTGGAAGCGGTCTATACTTTGCACTTGTTGCCTTTATTAGGTGAGCAATACATTTATTTGATTGTTATTTAATAAATATTCAATTCAAAGTGATTCAATTCCTTTATTTATTTACACGGTGCTTACTAAGTTGGCTATGGACAAGGAGCTCATGTGTGCTGCTCATTTATCTACTCCCGCGGCGCATACAGATTTACCGATGTCATATCCTGGCTGTCCGTTACATGCTGCTTTTGCGACATCCCGTTATTTCGACATTGAGGTATAATTACATTCATGAACACTCTGAGAACACACTCTGTCCCCCCGGGGGACCAGACCTCCAAGGACTGTGTGTGTGTGTGTATGTGTGGTCTAATCCTCACCTTTGACCTGTGGAGATCTGCTGGGCTACTCAAGCCTCCAGCCCTCCCCAATCAGTACAAGCACGGGCCAAACATATCACACACACATGCACACGCACTCCAAACATATTACACACACACACGCACACATACACACATAGAATTATTTGGAAATACTAAAGATATAAAGGGAGAGATGTCAGGCCTGCTAGTGATGAAACTACCAGCAATGGTGTTTAGCTTCATCTTTCCTAAACACACACACACACACACACACACACAGACACACACACGGCACAAAAACATGCATGTACGAAGCCCCTTCTGATCCCTGTGGTGTGATGTTCTCAGAGTAACAGGAGCAGCTTGATGGACCTCAGTGGTTAGAGGCATGTACTCTGCACTTTCCGAGCATGTCGGAGACGCACCATCAAAGGTCTACACCACCTGCATCAATCCATCAATCCCTGCCTGACCACTAGCTCAGACCACTGCTGGAGAAGATATACCCACATAACCAGCCGGAGTGCAGTCTGTGGACTGCAGCATTTGGTCTTTTGTGGCTAGAGGGTGTACGCACCTCTACACCTCTACACACACACACACACACACACCTTTAAATGTCTTTACTTCACTTTCCCTCCACTGCCTCACTGTCTTTCTGCCTTTTCATCTGTCCATTTATCGTTCCTTCTCCCTTTCTGCTTCATACCCTTTCTTCTCTCTCTCTCTCTCTCTCCCTCTCTCCACATCCCCCCCCCTCATCTCTCTCTCCCTCTCTCCACATCCCCCCCCCCCCATCTCTCTCTGTCTCTAAATTGTGTGAGTGTTATCTCTGGGCCATTGCATTGTCTGATTGACGTCTCCATCAGACCCAATGTGGCCCTCTGCCCTGCATTAGTCTTAGTCATCTCCTCAGAGCTACACACACACTCACACACACAGACACACACTCACATGCACACTTACGCACGCACAAACACACACATACACACACACACACTCACACACACAGACACACACACACACACATGCACACTCATGCACGCACAAGACTTACACACATACAGACTTACACACATACACACTCTCTAGCTCACGCATACACACACACCAGTTCCAATCCCATAGAGTCAGCCAGAGAGAGATAGAGGGAATAAGGAGAAAGGAAGATTAAGAGAGACATTAGGAGAAGGGAACGGACATTAGGGATGATGAAGGTAAAGACAGAGAGGAAACAGATGGAGAGAAGAGAGAGAGAGAGAAGAGAGAGAGAGAGAAGAGAGAGAGAGAAGAGAGAGAGAGAAGACAGGTGGAGAGAAAAGATGGAGAGAGTGAGAGGAGAGAGAGAGAGAAGACAGGTGGAGAGAAGAGAGAGAGAGAGAGAGTGAGAGAAGAGAGATTGAGAGAAGAGATAGAGAGTGAGGGAGAGAAGAGATAGAGAGAGTGAGAGAAGAGAGATTGAGAG
>NC_063190.1:32990753-33000753 GCF_017589495.1 Alosa alosa
GGAGAGAGAGGGAGGGAGGGAGAGAGGAGAGAGAGAGGAGGGAGGGAGAGAGAGAGGAGAGAGAGAGAGGGAGGGGAGAGAGAGAGAGGGAGAGAAAGAGGGAGGGGAGAGAGAGGGAGAGAAAGAGGGGGGAGGGGAGAGAAAAGAGGGAGGGGAGAGAAAGAGGGAGAGAGGAAGAGGGAGGGGAGAGGAAGAGGGAGGGGAGAGAGAGAGAGGGAGAGAGAGGGGGGAGAGAAAGAGGGAGGGGAGAGAGAGAGGGAGAGAAAGGGAGGGGGAGAGACAGGGGGCAGGGCAGGAAGAGAGGAGGAGGGGGCAATAAAGAGAAGAGAGGAGGAGGGGGCAGTAAAGGGAAGAGAAGGAGGGGGCACAAAGGGAAGAGGAGGAGGGGGCACAAAGAGAAAGAGGAGGAAGAGAAGAGAGGAGGAGGGGGCAATAAAGGGAAGAGAGGAGGAGGGGGCAATAAAGGGAAGAGAGGAGGAGGGGGCAATAAAGGGAAGAGAGGAGGAGGGGGCAATAAATATACAACACAACTACCTCTATTTTTTTTATATATATGTCCTATATTTCTATTTTGATACATACATGTTCTATATTTCAGTCTTGCACTTTAATTTAATGTTTATTGTCTATGGCTATGTCTATAGTATGTCTATGTCTGTATTTAAAAGCATGTCTATGTCTGCATGGGAAAGTAAGAAACGAAAATTTAAATTCTTTGTATGACCAGTGCATGTAAAGAAATTGACAATAAAAGCCGACTTGACTTGACTTGACTTGACTAAAGAGAAGAAGGGAGGAGAAGGGAAGAGAGGAGGAGGGGGCAATAAAGGGAAGAGAGGAGGAGGGGGCAGTAAAGGGAAGAGAGGAGGAGGGGGCAATAAAGAGAAGAGAGGAGGAGGGGGCAATAAAGAGAAGAGAGGAGGAGGGGCCAATAAAGGGAAGAGAGGAGGAGGGGCAGTAAAGGAAAGAGTCCAAGACTTAGACTTCATATCCATCAAGGACACCTGAAAATATATTATATAATATAACCATACCATCACCACACAGCCAAGGAGAGAGACAGAGAGATAGGGATAGAGAGAGACAGAGGGAGAGAGAGAGAGAGGGAAGGAGGTGAGGCAGGGAGGGAGAGGGAAGGAGAATGACATGACAGATAAACAGACGGAGAGAATGAGAGAAAGGGAGAGAGAGAGAACAGAAAGCTGGAGTGACCGATAAGCTCAGTACCGGTGAAACACACACACACTAAATAAGTGGAGCATCAGAAGGCTGGCAGAGGCTGACACAGGCGTGGCGGAGTCAGACAGATAGACACACACACACACACACACACACCACACACACACACACACACACACACACACACACACACACCCACTCACACACATACTCACTCACACACACACACACACAATGGGCTGGGTGCTGGCAACCCAACAACGTCCATCATGTCACATCATGTGACCTCCCTGTCAAACAGCTTGTGTGTGTGTGTTTGTGTGCGTGTGTGTGTGTGTGTGTAGGCATACGTGTGTTTGCTCTAAAACCTCAACTCTCATAGCAGAAGTGCCGGCCCATTGTGTGTGTGTGTGTGTGTGTGTGTGTGTGTGTGTAGGCATACGTGTGTTTGCTCTAAAACCTCAACTCTCATAGCAGAAGTGCCGGCCCATTGTGTGTGTGTGTGTGTGTAGGCATACGTGTGTTTGCTCTAAAACCTCAACTCTCAGCAGAAGTGCCGGGCCCATTGTGTGTGTGTGTGTGTGTGTGTAGGCATACGTGTGTTTGCTCTAAAACCTCAACTCATATAGCAGAAGTGCCGCCCATTGTGTGTGTGTGTGTGTGTGTAGGCATACGTGTGTTTGCTCTAAAACCTCAACTCTCATAGCAGAAGTGCCGGCCCATTGTGTGTGTGTGTGTGTGTGTAGGCATAATGCGGTGTTTTGCTCTAAAACCTCAACTCTCATAGCAGAAGTGCCGGCCCATTGTGTGTGTGTGTGTGTGTAGGCATACGTGTGTTTGCTCTAAAACCTCAACTCTCATAGCAGAAGTGCCGGCCCATTGTGTGTGTGTGTGTGTGTAGGCATACGTGTGTTTGCTCTAAAACCTCAACTCTCATAGCAGAAGTGCCGCCCATTGTGTGTGTGTGTGTGTGTAGGCATTGTGCTCTAAAACCTCAACTCTCATAGCAGAAGTGCCGGCCCATTGTGTGTGTGTGTGTGTGTAGGCATACGTGTGTTTGCTCTAAAACCTCAACTCTCATAGCAGAAGTGCCGGCCCATTGTGTGTGTGTGTGTGTGTGTAGGCATACGTGTGTTTGCTCTAAAACCTCAACTCTCATAGCAGAAGTGCCGGCGTCCTGTCTGTCGCTTCAGACAGACACTGATGTCATGTCACATCACGCCATGTTTACATCCATTTACAAAACCCAGCTGTGTGTGTGTGTGTGTGTGTGTATGTCCCTTTATGAGCTTCTGCTGCAATATGGGCTACTTCGTCGCCGGCCCTGCCACCCCTCTCCTCTCTGCCATCTCTCTTCTGTCTCTCCTCTCTTCCCTCTCCTCTCTCTCTCTACATCCCTCTCCTCTCTCTTTCTCTCCTCTCTACATCCCTCTCCTCTCTCTTTCTCTCCTCTCTACATCCCTCTCCTCTCTCTTTCTCTCCTCTCTACATCCCTCTCCTCTCTCTTTCTCCCTCTCCTCTCCCCTACATCCCTCTCCTCTCTCTTTCTCTCCTCTCATCCCTCTCCATCCCTCTCTCTCTCCCTCCCCCTCCTCTCTCCCTCTACATCCCTCTCCTCTCTCTCCCTCTCCCTCTCTCTTCCCTCTCCCCTCTCCCTCTCCTCTCTCATTCTCTCCCTCTACATCCCTCTCCTCTCTCTCCTCCCTCTCCTGTCTCCCTCTACATCCCTCTCCTCTCTCTCTCTCTCTCCCTCTACATCCCTCTCCTCTCTCTCTCTCTCTCTCTCCCTCTACATCCCTCTCCTCTCTCTTTCTCTCCTCTCCTCTCTCTTTCTCTCCCTCTACATCCCTCTCCTCTCTCTTTCTCTCCTCTCTCCCTCTACATCCCTCTCCTCTCTCTTTCTCTCCTCTCTCCTCTACATCTCTCTCTCTCTCTCCTCTCTCTCTCTCCTCTCTGCCACCGCTTGTGCTATTTTTTGTGTCTATCCATCGCTCCATATTTCATCACTTTAAGTGGATGTGTCCATCTGTTGCCATAGTAATCTTCTCGTTCTGTGTGGATGTCAGTCATCCTGCTTCCGTGATCCATCTACATCTCCTTCTGATTCCACCCCGGACTCTTTCATTGACTGGCTTCCACTCTGATTCTCAGTCTGTCCATCTTCTGTCTTTCTCTCTGCTTCTTTCTCTCTTTCTGTCGTTCTGCGCGTCCATCGTTATTTAGAATCATTCGTTCCCCACTGACCAGAGACGTGGACATCAGAAACAACGGAGGTGCGTTCAAATATGCAAAACATAGCTGAACGTTTGGGGAACGTCTGCAACAGGTTTCTGTTCGCCCTGAGTGTTTGGCGAACGTTTGCGAACAATCGCACAGTCTGAGGAGGTAGTTCTCATACCGCGACCATACAGTGGAGCTGGACTCGAGCTGGACGAAGTGTTACCATGACAATGGAATGTTTACACCAAATTGTTCAGAGAAAACATGTTTGGCATTATTGTTAGCCACTGTTTGCCAAATTTGAACACACCTCTGGTCCCTGATTTTCACACACACTTGGTGTTGATTTTTGTAGTGCTTATATATATTATATGTTTATGTGTACGCTTGGCCTCCTAGGGACATCTAGGGTTTTTCTCTCCAGTTGTACTTTGTCTGTGTGTGTGTGTGTGTGTGTGTGTGAGAGAGAGAGGGGGATCCATAAAGCTCTGCATGGATTTACATAACTTACAATAAAGAGCTCCTTGCAGAGAGGCTAATATCTGTGTGTGCGTGTGTGTGTGTGTGCGTGTGTGTGTATGTTTGTGTGTGTACGTGTGTGTGTGTGTGTGTGTGTGTAAGATATATAGAGAGGGGGAAAATATGTGTCTGTGATAAGAGCATATAAACAAATATTAGACACAGCAGGCTTTGGCTTATGTTATCTCAAGTATTACACACATGCACGCGCATAGACACACACACACACACACACACACACACACTCAGAGTGGACACAAACTCTCTGGTCGTGTGAAACAACATCTCTGTGTCTAATCAAGAGTGTGATCCTGTTTTAAGACAATACCAGAGAGAGTAGAGGGGATAGGTGTGTGTGTGTGTGTGTGTGTGTATGTACGTACGTGTGTGTGTGTGTGTCTGTGTATGTTTTATATGCAGACCACACACAACCACACACATTATTAGGACATGTACACACTCATGCACATGCACACAGAAATATATATTTAACTACACACACGCGCACACACACACACACACACACACACACACATATACAAACAAATGTTTTATATGCAGACCACACACAACCACACACATTATTAGGGCATGTACACACTCATGCACATGCACACAGAAATATATATTTAACTACACACAAGCATGTGTAACTTGCGTTGTGTTTTACTGGTGATACACTCGGAAACAATGATGGTAGATGAAGCAGGTTTATTGGTCTGCATGGGTCAGGAAATACAACATGAGGGAAGACAGTGAGATCTGGTCCGCCTGCAGCAGTTAACTTCTCTTCTGCTCTCAGACACAATTCTATTAGGCTACTACACTAAGTATCTAAGCATATGGTTATTTCATTTCAGGTCCAGTATGAGGTGAGGTGTGTCAATAAAATAATACAAAATAAATTCCAAAAGGGAATAATGTGGCATAAAAACATGAGTGGGAATGTGTAAATGTATGTAACTGTATAAGTAAACTACTTATATATCTAATCTGTTGAAATCTGTTATATTTATAATTAGATCTAATTATATTCTTACATGGGGGTGATCATCCAGTATGATAAAATAAATATAAACAGTAGAATATGCAAACATTCAATCAGAGAGTGAATTCGATATACCACATACAAATACAAACACTACATCTATTTTCATTAGTAAACACGCAAAAAACAAGCCATAAAAGGTAAACACTCCACTCTTGTGGTGATACAGCGGTACTGCATTTAGAACGCTACAAAGACGTTAATGGCTAGTCATTCTAGCTCACGAATGCTAGCCATGCTACGAGTGAAACATAAAACATTCACGAAACATAAAATCAAAACAACAAATACAATTGGTTACCTGCATGGGTCAGGAAATACAACATGAGGGAAGACAGTGAGATCTGGTCCGCCTGAACAAAATAAATGTGATATTAAAATTTGCACTAAAGCCATACGATCGTGCTTCAAGGTCAACCGAACATACAAAACCAAATAAAAGTTACAAGACAATACAAAACATCGCTGAAACGCGAGTTATGTGGATGAACATACATAATGATTTTAACAATAGATATAGGACATATATAATACAATTTATAACACTTTTAATGACTTTTAATGCGGACCCTCATTTGCCCAGCTTACCTGCAGCAGTTAACTTCTCTTCTGCTGCAGGACACCCACAATGCAACTACTGTACAGAATAATTCCAAAATAAAAGTCAACTGGAAGAGCGGCTTGGCTTTGGTAGAACATCCCTGGATAAAGTGTTGGTAATACATCACCATACCGAGGAACGACCTGATCTTCTTTGGACACGGGGTTTGTCCATCAATCTCCATAAGATCAGTTCTCTGGACTTTGCTGATGGCCTCGACTTTGCCAGGGTCTGTCTGGATTCCATCCTCACAGATGATGTGGCCAAGGAACTTTACGGATCGTCTCAAGAAGAAACACTTCTTAGGGGCCAGCTTCAGGTTATGACTGGACAGACGGGAGAAGACCATTTCAAGGCGTTGGAGGGCCACAGACTCAGACGGCGCAAACACCATCAGATCGTCCAGGTAGCACAGAACACTACTGAAGTTCTCATCTCCAAAGATAGACATCATCATTCTCATGAATGTGGCTGGACTGTTGGAGAGACCCTGAGGGAGTCTGTTGTACTCGTGCAGGCCAAAGGGAGAAGAAAAAGCGGTGTATTTCTTGTGCTCTTCCTGTAGAGGCACATTATAATAGCCTGACGTCAGGTCCATAGTGGAGAAGAAGACGTTTCCACCCAGAGCAGCTAACACGTCAGACTGGTGCGGCAGCGGGTAAGCGTCTCTGACAGTTCGTGCATTAAGCCACCTGAAGTCAGTGCAGATCCTTAAATCGCCATTCTTCTTCCAGACCAACACAAGTGGAGATGCATAATCACTGTGTGACTTACTGATGATTCCTTTCTCCTCCATCTCGTTCAAAGCTGTTCTTAGTGAAGCATACTGGCTTGGTGGTATTAGCCTAATACGGCAAGCGAAGGGTGGGGTCATCGGTCAAATGGATGCGATGGACAACGTCTCTGACTCATATCTCTCAATGACTTGAAGCAGCTCGTCTTTCCAGTGTGCTGACACCTCACAAGACTCCAAGTCGACGTCAGGAAGATTCAGGTTGCTCAGGACATGTTTAATCTCGTCACTGGATCTGGGCGTTGAAGCGGGACAGGCATTCTCAAGCGCACTGCACATTTGACTTGATCTGTTCTGGTTGTGGTAGTTCTTCCACAGCGATACAAGGGGACACATCAGCTATCTTGGTGTTCTTTCTCAACCGACTCTGTGGTTGGTTGGATTGATGACTTTCAGCGGAACAGAACCATCTCCCCAAAGCGGTGTGATTACTCTGCCAACCATTATCTGCTTTGGTCTTGACCTTGACTTTTGTCGCTCCTCAGCGATGACTGTGCTGCCCACCTAGACAACACTGAAGACACGGGTAGCTTTCCCCAAACCAGGTGTTCTGTCTGCGGCTCTAATGTCACACTTCTCTGGAGCTTCACAGTGCCTACTCTCTCTGGCACAGACTCACCTCTCCACCTTTCAGTGTTGGAGAAAAGGGACAAAACTTCGTGACACTCATCACTCTGGATATGGCTGGGGCGTGGACATAAGTCTCCAGTAGCGGTCGTCCCTTTCAGCTGTCTCAAGAGCCTCTTGATGGCGTTGGTGCCCAGGATCATCTCCCTCAGTCTGACCTGGCACAACTAGAGTAGGGACCGTCATGGAACAACCATACATGCGACACTTGAAGGTCATAAATGCGCTGTGGGACTGACACGATGGCCTCCACAGCCAACAATTACAATGTTGTGCGCTGACTGCTTTGTTATATCTGGACTGCATCTCAATAAACTAGCTTCCAGCAAACTTCGCTAAGAGTACATGCCATGGATCCACTATCGATAAGGGCTTTAAAAGTGAGGCCATTCTCTCAATTGAAACTGATGTGTAGAACAGACTATCTGATCTTGGAACTGTCTGTAAACTCTGAAAAATTACTGTCTTGTCTGAAGAAATATCACTACTGTACAGCTGACTTAAAGATTCATAATCTTAAAAAGCTTCGAAACTAGAGGTGGGAGGCTCACTCTCAAGATCTACGTGGTCCTCCCCTACACGCAGATCAGTCAGTTTGACGGCTGGCTGATGGGTGCTGCACTCCCGCCTCTGTGTGGACATTTGTTCCGTGGGTGATCAGGTGAGAAACACTGGAAACACAGTCTGTTATCCCTACAGTGTGACAGAGCAGAATGAGAGGAGTCTTTACAGACTAAGCAAGGTGTGTCGTTAAGGCCTTGAATCCGAGGTAGGCCACTGGGCTTCCTACAAGTCGGTCTGGACTGGGCATTGCTCATGAGAACTTTCTCCAGCATACTAATCATCCTCTCCAGAGAAGAGTGATCTGTGGGTGCAGACTGTTGTGGAGACCGCGGGTTACACAGGGGCGCTGGGCTAGTAGCCACCTCTATTCTGTTCACAGCCACCTCCCTCTCCAGGACTGTCTTATCTTTCCTCTTCCCTGCTGCTCTGATGAATTTCTCTGAGTGGTATTCATTCAAGACTTCCTGCACCTCAGAAGCAGACCACTTATCAATGGTCTTAGAACGAAATGTGAGGGCCAAATCAGAGTTCGGGCAGTTCCGAATGAACATTCGTGTGACCTCAATGGACAGATTGTCTTGCTGCTTACCCTGTTCTTTGAGACATTCCGCAGTGACATCAGCAGCACGGTTGAGGCCAGCCAGTAGTCATAGGGTCTTCCTGTGGCTCAGAGAGAGTGGTGTAAAAAGTCTTGCAGAGGGAGAGGTGAAAACTGCTGACAACTGAAATGCTTCTTCAAAAGACTGTATATTACATCTGGGTTACTCTTGATGTCGGCGCTAGATTTCATGCCCACTCTGACAACATCCTTGGCTTTGCCTCTTAAGTGAATGAGAATCTCCTCACCTTGTTCCTCAGTCGGCAGGCCACCCTTCCTGATGAAGGTCCGCATGACCTCAATCCACTCTTCAAGTGTAACAGAATCTGATGAGTCACCTCTGAAGGTAGGAGGATCTCTCACTTTCCCTCTGACTCACTACGTGAAGCTGAGATGAACTAGATAAAAAAAGTCCTGAGCTGGAGTGTGACTGTCCTGTGTGTGTGTACTAGCTGTAGCTGCTGTTGGGCTACTAGGCCTGCTCAAGTGTGTGAGAATACTGTCTGCAGGCGCTGCTGACCTATGTGTTGCACAATGTTACCCATCTGACCTACAAGGTCAAGAGAGGTGGGCGTGTCACGGGGAGCTGGTGTGCGGGAGGAGCTATCCTGTTGTGTGGGAGCAGTGTGTGGTGAATCCCTAATGAGAGGAGGTAAAGCATGGGCTGCCATCCCTGCGCTACAACCTACATCTGAGCTAAGCTCTGGAAAGGGAGAGAAGCCCCAATAAGCCTACCCGACTAACACTACCGGGTCTGGAAGTACTGAGAGATCTGGTAAACTGTAGGCCTATCCATTACAATGAAAGAGTAATATAGAAAAGTGAGAAAGTAGAAAAGTAGAAAGTAGAAAACCTATGTACACTATAATACAAATACTACCATCTCACATCACAATCATATAATTACATATTTCATGCTGCAGGTATACTGAACCATATGCACTCAACAGATGTTAAGTAAAAGGGACAAGCAGGCCCACGGTCGAAGAGGCGTTGATCGTGACCAACTGGAGAACGGGATCCGCGGCACCACTGTAACTGCGTTGTGTTTTTACTGGTGATACACTGAGACAATGATGGTAGATGAAGCAGGTTTATTTGGTCTGCATGGGTCAGGAAATACAACATGAGGGAAGACATAGAGATCTGGTCGGGCCTGCAGCAGTTAACTTCTCTTCTGCTCTCAGACACAATTTTATTACTACACTAAGTATCTAAGCATATTTCATTTTTTCAGGTATGCATGAAGTGAGGTGTGTCAATAAAATAATACAAAAATAGTTCCAAAAGGGAACAGTGTATGAATGTAAATGCATGTAACTGTATAGTAACTACTTATATATCTAATCTGTTGAAATCTGTTATATATTTCTAATTAGATCTAATTATATTCTTACGGGGTGATCATCCAGTATGATAAAATAAATATACCAGTAGAATATGTAAACATTCAATCAGAGAGTGAATTCGATATACCACATACAAATACAAACACTACTTCATCTATTTCATTAGTAAAACAGCAGCCATAAAAGGTAAACACTCCACTCTTGTGGTGATACAGCGGTACTGCATTTAGAACGCGACAAGACGTTAATGGCTAGTCATTCTAGCTGGCGAATGATAGCCGCCATGCTAATGAAACATCAACAAAAACATTCACCTAAAACATAAAATTAAAACAACAAATACAATCGGGTTACCTGCATGGGTCAGGAAATATAACATGAGGGAAGACAGTGAGATCTGGTCCGGCTGAACAAAATAAAAGTGATATTAAAATTTCCACTTGGGTTTCATAGGCTAAATCCAAGATCCTTGATTACTAGCTTTGCTTTAACCCTCTGCTAC
>NC_063190.1:33010753-33105110 GCF_017589495.1 Alosa alosa
GCAGAAATAATCACCTGTAAAATTATCCTGACCTTACTAGTCCCATCTGGAGCATGTGATAATGCTGGCACAGACAGGCTGTCTGATTCCTATCCTGCAGGACAGACTCTGAGGACAAGTGATTAGTCTCACCCCTCTCCTCTGGAGGACCAGTGACCAGTCTCACCCCTCTCCTCTAGAGACCAGTGACCAGTCTCACCCCTCTCCTCTAGAGACCAGTGACCAGTCGGGGTCATCCCTATGTTCCCCGGGTCCTATGTTCCCCGCTACCGGGGAACATAGGACCCTTTTTTGAAAAAAGGGTCCTATGTTCCCCGCTGCTTCCAAGTAGACTGCAGCCGCACGGCAAGGCGCGGGTTGTTGTTGCTCCGTGCCCACACTTTGTTTGTGATGAGGGAAGGAAAGGGGGCGCCGCGAACTGAAGTTCTTTGCACAGATGCGCAGTTCGGAACCCAGTGTGATATAGTCATGTTTAATTTATTAAATTGTAACAGTAGCTTCTTGAAAAGACAGTGGCGTGAGAGAGTGGCGAGGCAAGGTGGCTTTCCCCGAGGTAAAGTGCTGTCGCTGGCGTTTGAGCTCCCAGTCATTAAGCCTCTTCTTGGAGGAAGAGCGATGTTTGAATCTGCAAGCACGCTCACTAATGAACATTTCTTGACAAAGCTGGCCTATCTTAGCGATATATTTGATATATCTTAGCGATACATTTGAGTTAAATGT
This sequence comes from Alosa alosa, assembly GCF_017589495.1. Lineage (NCBI taxonomy): Eukaryota > Metazoa > Chordata > Actinopteri > Clupeiformes > Clupeidae > Alosa > Alosa alosa. The sequence goes on from NC_063190.1 coordinate 33,011,474, forward strand.
CCAGTTACAAGGCAAAGACAAGCACCTACCTCACCTAGCAAATAAGATTACTGCATTCACCAAAAAAACTTTTGAGTATGGGACAAGCTTGATCGCGACAGTATTATGCCTTTGAGATTTCTGAGCGAAATCGCTGAAACGTCTGATTGGGAGGCACTCTTGTGATCCCATGTATTAAACAGTAGGCCTACATCACATCCCTGCAAAGTTTATTTCAAAAATATTTCCCAACCAGCAGTGCTCAGTATGACTGGATTATGATCCATTTAATGCAGCATGTTGGCATTTCATTGAATATATTGTACAATGCATAATGGCCTATGCTTCCTAATATGTTGCTGGAAAACAGAAATATGTGTGTTATGTATTTATTTATTATTCTATCTGCAGCACCAGCTGATTTTAACTCTGTTGAAGATGATATATTTAGAACTTGTCATTATTTTAATAGATTTGAAAATGTTAAGCTTGACCTACCACTTTCTTAGAGCGATGAGGGACAGGTGGGGCTCGAGAATGCCCCCTCAAAGTGGGGAATGAAAGAAAAAGTTTGAGAACCACTGATCTAGTTTGTTAACTAACACAGTCACGAGTTGGGTCGCGATAGTCTGTCATTTTTAAAAAGTGGGTCCCCAGAAAAAAAGTTTGAGAAACACTGGTATAGCCGAGTCTGCATGGCTTCAGTCCCAAGCTTGTCATTGTCTTTGCACTTGGCATGTCATTGTTGATTCTTACTGTACAAGAGGTGAAGGAGGTGATCTAAAATAGCCTTTGGTTGATCTGTCGGAAGAATGGGATTAATTTTAATGGAACAAAGAGATATCAAACTATAGGCTACTGGGCTGTAGACATAAAGGGACATTTTTGGATTATTGACGAGTCAGACCAAAGGGGCTTCGGAGCAACGCGCAGTCCCCCCTGCAGCGTGCCAGCGAACGGAAAAATGAACAAAACAAACCAATTAAATATCAACTTAAAAAGGCATGTAGTTGCGCGTTTCTTCTTTGAGAGGTGCAGCTCGTGTGTGTTGCTGTCGTCAATTTAGTGCTGAAGCGGACAATGCGAAGTTACCTAGAATGTTAACTTTGAACTTGTTATATTCAGTAAAGAAGCACTACACAAGTAAAACCATTGTTGGCCTATGTTATAAAAAATGTTCTTCATCTATTCTTTTACTCCGCTATACTCAACGTGGAAGTTAGGAAAATCGCCCTTCTGGCTTGTGTCAATATTGCACCGTGCGCGTATGTGTAGGTCTACCTGGTGTGCTACGGCAAGCAACATTGAATTTCTACAAAAAGGGTCCTATGTTCCCCGGTCCCATACAAATAGCGGGGAACATAGGACCCGGGGAACATAGGACCCTTTTTGTAGAAAAGGTTCCTATGTTCCCCGCCTTGTATCTGACCACGGAAATTGCATGGGATATGCTTGCGAGTGCACATTTCGTGCACAAACGGTAGCAAAGTGTATTTTTCGGGGTACGCTCCCGACCAGTCTCATCCCTCTCCTCTTTCTGACTAACTGTATGTTCTGCTGAAGAGAATGGTTCAGAGGTGAGATTATTGTAATTATCATTGTTATTATTATTATTAGTATTAGTAGTAGTAGTAGCCTAGTAGTTCCGGTTTCGGCACCCGACGAGAGTGGCAGCATGTCGAAATAGCTTTGAATTTCCCCTTTCTTGAATTTCCCCTTGGGGATCAATAAAGTATCTATCTATCTAGTAGTAGTTGTGGTTGTAGTAACAAAAAGAGAAAAGGGAATGCTTTGGCAACGCTGTACAAGAACAGTCATGCCAGTAAGGCTAATTGAATTGAACTGTATGGAATTGTTAGGGAGGTGGAGCTTAGATAAGGACATCTGCAGGACAGTTCACCAGCACTAACTCCCCCTCTGCCTGCCTTGCTGTCTCTCTTTTTCTTTCTCTTCTCCCTCTCTGAACTCTTTTCATCTCTCTCTCTTTGTCTCATCCCATCTTCACATACTTTTTGGCATTAAAGTCCTGTGAAGACGATTGAGTGCTTTATGTTGAATGCTGTACTGCCATTTCTTTGACCTTTTCAAATGGGAAAAGTAAGGGCACATAAAAGCAGTGGTGGAGGAAGTACTGAACCTCAGTACTTCAGTAAAAGTACAAATACACAGAGAAATATTTACTTTAGTAAAAGTAAAAGTACCACAATGACAACCCTACTTAAGTAAAAGTAAAAAGTACCTGCTTTTAAATGTACTTTTAAGTATTACAAGTAAAGTATTTGCATAATGATTTATTCTCTTAATATCTATATTCTAAAAGGAAAAATCAGTATGGGCTGTGGCATTTTAATTAAGCTAGTTTTAGGTTATACTCGACTAGATAGTTTTAAGTTAATGCAATTGTGCTTACCATCTGTGGCCCAGTTTATATTCTGACCTACAATTCTAGAGACTGTAATTCTGGTTATCTACTAGGGTGATCTGCTGAGTAATATCATTCAGCAAAACACGAGAGCCTGAAGTTTAACGGGGTAGACAAGGGAAACGTCGGGTGGATCGTAATGCCAATTATGCTGATTGAACAGAAAAGTTGCTGAGAAAGGTGTCTTTATGATTAAGTTCAGTTTCACTTGCGCAGACGCATAGACATTGAATGAGCGCTCACGTTACTACCCCCCAATTGTAGGCTATGCATCTTTATTTAATCACACACAATTAAGGAATATTTCCTAATCTGGAAAATGTTACGTTTTTTCCGGCCACCGGTTCATTAATAGTCTACCATTCATTTGTGCCGCAAATGATCAGACGTGTGACAGAAGCATGGGCATAGCCTGTAACTTCGCTGATCCGCGGATAGCAATCTCATCGGAGAGGAGGCCCTAACGCTGCAGATAACAGACAGAGAAAGGCACAGAACACAGTTGCATGTACAGTGTAGCCATGGGTCTGGTGAATATAGCCTACCGAATGCAGATGGCTACAAGCTCACGCTTTGCCTGGTCTAGACTAGAAGCTTATGTTTCTAAGAATGCACGTAGCGCTCCAGAATCTTTGGTAGCAAACCCCCGGTAAAACAAACGTGTTTGTCAGAGAGAAAAAAAAAACTGATCATAAAATGTATCGTTAGTGATGTAGTACTCGAGTCCGGTCTCGGACTCGAGTCCGGTCTTGAGACCAATTTCTGCTTTCTCGGTCTCGTCTCGGACTCGTTCCTTCAAAGACTCGGTCTCGGACCACAGTGGGAGGAGAAGGACTCGTAATTTCAGACCGAGTCCTCGAGACCAACGCATTTTTTATGTTCATATAAAAAAACAGACAACACATAACAACAATAATAATAAAATGCAATGTTGACCGGCATTATTTGAAAATGACATCCCATGGTGCAATGCAAAGATACTGCCGTCAGAGCCGTTTATTTATCTCTGGCTCTGCTGCCGGTGAGTGTCTGTAGGTCAGCATAGTCCATATTAAGACGTTAAGACTGCTCCTCTAAACAATTCCCAATCTAGCTTAGTCTGTAGGCCTAACTGTTGATTATTAACTGGGGTGATATTAAATTATGAATATTAAAACTGCAATTTTTGTATGGTCTTGGTCTCGACTCGGTCTCGACTCCTAAAGGACTCGGTCTCGACTCGGACTTGCTTCCTCAAAGACTCGGTCTTGACTCGGACTCGACTGTATTTGAAAACCAACAGACTCGGTCTCGACTCGGTCTCGACCCTTCAAAGACTCGGTCTTGACTCGGACTCGGCATAGGCGGTCTCGTCCCCATCACTATGTATCGTAAAAAGGAACGATGGTGTTGTAGAAATGTAGCGGAGTAAAAGTACAGATAATTGCTGTAAAATGTAACGAAGTAAAAGTCAAAAGTATGCACTATAAATTTTACTTAAGTAAAGTACAAATACGTGGAAAATTTACTTAAGTACAGTAACGAAGTATTTGTACTTCGTTACAGTCCACCACTGCATAAAAGTCAAATTCTCTTCTCTCTCTTTCTTGTCACTCTCTCAATCATCACCATCTACAGCTATGTCATGTCTTACTCCGGTCTATCTCTCTGTATGTCTGTGTGTGTGTGTGTAGATGTAAATGTCCCTAGGTAATATTTTCACATGTCACTCCATGTTCCACACCAAAGAATATGGACACAGCACCACATAACACATGTAACATAGAACACATGACAGCATATGTATATAGCATACATATAGCATGTATCATATAGCATGTATCATAGCATGTAGTATCATATAGCATGTATCATATAGCATATAGCATGTAGCATATAGCATGTATTACATAGCATGTATCATGTAGCATATAGCATGTAGCATATAGCATGTATCATATAACATATAGCATGTATCATATAGCATGTATCATATAGCACGTAACATATAGCATGTATCATATAGCATGTAGCATAGTGGGCAGCCGTGGTCTACTGGTTAGCGTTTCGGACTTGTAACCGGAGGGTTGCCAGTTCGAACCCTGACCAGTAGGCATGGCTGAAGTGCCCTTGAGCAAGGCACCTAATACCCCTCACTGCTCCCCGAGCGCCGCTGTTGTTGCAGGCAGCTCACTGCGCCGGGATTAGTGTGTGCTTCACCTCACTGTGTGTTCACTGTGTGCTGAGTGTGTTACACTAAATCACGGATTGGAGTAAATGCAGATTGGAGTAAATGCAGAGACCAAATTTCCCTCACGGGATCAAAAGAGTATACTTATACTTACAATATGTATCATATGGCATGTATCATATAGCATGTAGCATATAGCATATATTATATAGCGGCATGTAGCATATAGCATGTAGCATATATTATATAGCATATGGCATGTATCATATACCATGTATCATATAGCATGTAACATATAGCATGTATCATATAGCATGTAACATATTTTCAAGTAGGCACGTCATTTTTAACAGAAACCTATATGGCAGACAGGCGACAGGTGTCAGTCTTATGAAGAGGGCTTGTGTCCAGTTTAGAGCTCTGTATTGTCGGCCGTTTGGAAGTAGTGTGAAAAATTGTTTCAGAAGGTGGTCTGTGTTGTTTGCTGTTGTGCGTTGTAGGCATGTGATGACTCTGTGACTTATGCCTGATAGTCTGGGAGAGTATGGAGACTGATTATGTTAGCAGCAGTATGTGTGGTTTTAGTGAGTTTGTTTTTGCAGGTGACATTGTGAAGAAACAGGGAGCAGTGCAGTAGGAGGGGTTGGACTATACGCTGCAGTAAAGCAACATCAGGAGGTGGGGGGCAACAGACAGAGCTTTCAGTTTGCATATGACTTATAATCTCTGTGTGTGGATGTGTGTGAGAGAGAGAGAGATAGAGAGAGAGAGAGAGAAAGAGAGAGAGTTGTGTCATTCTCTCGTTCTCACACACACACACATTCTTTCTCTCTTTCTCCTATTCACAGACGTCACGTATAACTCCGCAGTGTGTCTCTGTGTGCCCCCTGTGATCATGTGAAAGCCTCTTTCAGCGCTTCACGTAGCGTAGCGCAGGCCATCGCCAGTGCACCCTTTCCTCCACACTCCTCTGTCATCTCTCTCTCTTCCGAGCGCAAGGATCAGTCATGGGCCACCAAATCAGTGAAAAGCAGCCTGGGACGGATGCCTTTCAACTGGCAAAGCACTCTGGGAGCTCAGCTCCGTCTTCAAATAGAAAAATAGAATGTGGCAGACTGCTCAGGGAGGTGCCTGGAGGAGAGAGAGAGAGAGAGAGAGAGAGAAGAGAAAAGGGGGAGATCAGAGGGAGGGAGTGTTTTCAGACTTGTCTGGTTGAGCTGGGTGTTTGGTTATTATGACCGCCGCGCAGCGAAGCTAGGTTTAGTCAGATTTTTGAGGTGGGGGTGACGGGTTGAGGTGAGGGTGGGGAGGTTTGAGGGTGAGGAGTAGGGGGTTAGGGTGGGGGGTTAGGGCGTGGTAGCGGGTTGAGTTGAAGGTGGGGTTGGGGGGTGACGGGTTGAGGTGAGGGTGACTAGTGGGGGTAGGGGTGAGATGGTGAGGGTTGGGGTTAGGGTTGGGGTGTGGGTGAGGGGATGGTGGGGGTGACACAGTATCTGCACTGCAGATCTATAGCCTCAAGTTGAAATAAGTGAATAAGCTTGGGTTGTACCTTGGGTTTGAGAAAGATGCTATATAAATTAAACTTATTATTATTTTAGATACAGCTTATCGGGATTTATACCATATTCTGGTCAACCATATGTTCTGAACACACACACACACACACACACACACAAACACACAAAACAATTCTGTACTTATCCAGTGCTGAGACCAACCTATGTCACAGAGAGATCCGTATTGACCTTTGACCCCTCTCTCTATAGAGCAGTGCGACAGAGATCCACATTGGCCTTTGACCCCTCTCTCTAAAGAGCAGAGAGTGCGACAGAGAGATCCACATTGACCTTTGACCCCTCTCTCTATAGAGCAGAGAGTGCGACAGAGAGATCCATATTGACCTTTGACCCCTCTCTCTCTATAGAGCAGAGAGTGCGAAAATGAGATCCGTATTGACCTTTGACCCCTCTCTCTATAGAGCAGAAAGTGCGACCGAAGATAATTAATGCGTAGCAAGATGGGTCGTCCTAGTTCATGTCTATGAGGGCAAAGTGGAGTTCAGTCAGAGGCGGCTCTGGTTCAGTCCCCACCCCGCCTCAGTTCCACGCCAGACAGAAGCCGGAGTACAAAACAAACTTGGTGTACACCTTCATTAATGTTGATTTTCTCCCGACTGGAGGGTCATACTATCACGACATTCTACTGAAATAGGGAGGAGGGTTTGGAGATCATGATACCGTGTCCGAAATGTGCATCCATTGCTAAGAAAAATAAGGCTTTGACAATTTCTGGGAAATTCTTGGATTCTGCCATAGACCTCAATGTTAAAAAGGGAGCCTGATCACTGCATAGATAGGGAAGAGAAGAAGATAAGGAATGACACTGAGGAAATGTCAAATGAATAGGAGGATGAAATGAATAGAGAAAATGAGAGAGGGAGAGAATAGCCCCAGAAAAAGAAGAATGCACAGGAAGTTTACAGTTTTTTTCTGAATGCTTAAACACACCAACCGTGATTCTTATAGCACACTTTCTAAAACTATTAATACTTATAGCAAAACCACTCACTGAGTTCGCAAAAATAAAAGCACAAACACTGCTTTGCACTCAGTTTGCAATTTTGTAACACACTTTGCACAACTGTAGGCACAATCCACTGCACAGCACTCTTTTTGCGGAACTGTAAACACAACTCACTGTTTTACACTCAACACACTCCTAGCAAATCTATATGTATGGCTGTTATTTACACTATTTATATAACGCTCTGGTACACTTTCTCATGTGAAATCTGTTTTAGATAATTAGTTCACTTTGCAATCAGCCTGAGCACTATAGGCCTAAATAAGCCACAGGTAATGTACAATGGGTACAATGGAGGGAGCAGGAAGAGTGAGAAGAGTAAGAATTAGAGGAGGCCGAAGAATAGGACGTGGAGGTGAAGAAGTAGGAGGAAGAAGAGGAGGAAGAGGACACAGAGGTGAAGAAGTGAGAGAGAGAGGATGACAAGGACAAGGAGGTGAAGAAGCAAGAGAGAGAGGATGACAAGGACAAGGAGGTGAAGAAGATGTCAGGCCTGGATACGGCATTCCAGAATGTATTTTCCCCGGTGCCTTGGACTAGAGGACATTGCATGTGATGTAGACAAAATTTTGAGAGAGACGACACGATGTAGACTGATTTTTTTTTCTCAGTGAAATTGCTATTTTGTATTTTGACTTGGAAAAACACACTTGTGTTTGTTTTGATGTGTGTAAATAAACACCAATATTTGAAGTTTGGATCTATGTATGTTTACAGAACTATGACAAAAGTATAACCTCAAACTGACATAGTCTACCTTGTGCACAGAGAAAGCAAAAGCCAGGTGTGTTTTTTATTCATAACATCAGTGTGTAGTTGGCACATTGTGTGCTCATTATTGTGATGGCTTGTGTTTACTGTTTGATACGAAAACACCATTTTTACGAAGGTGTGAAGAGTTAAGCAAGGTGTGTTAGCTTTTGCAAGAGAACTACAATGTTTTGCTGATTTGGTGAAAGGTTTTTCTATTTGTGTGTAGAGTTTTGCAAAAATAGCCATAGTTGCTTAAGCAATCAGAAAAAACTGTAATAGATGCACTGATAAACAGGAGTATTTTTCTCTCTTTCAGTCTTGCTCTCTCTCTCTCTCTCTCTCAGCGGTAATGCCAGCACCCTATATACTCTCCATCTCACTCTTCATCCATCTCTCCATCTACTCTCCATCAGCATCTTTTCTCTCTCTTTCTGAGTATGTGTGTGTGTGTGTGTGTATGTGTGTTTTATATGTGTGTATTCCTATCTCTCTCCTACTTCTCGCCCTCCATGTCTTTCCTCTATCTCTCTATTTATGAGTGTGTGTGTGTGTATGTGCTCATGTTTGTGTGTGTGTGTGTGTGTATGTGCTCATTTTTGTGTGTGTGCGCGCTCATGTTTATGTGTGTGTACTAATGTTTGTGTGTGTGTGTGTGTGTATGTTTGTGTGTGTGTGTGTGTATGTTTGTTTGTGTGTGTGTGTGTGTGTATGTTTGTGTGTGTGTGCAAATGTGTTTGTGTGTGTGTGTGTGTGTGTGTATGTTTGTGTGTGTGTACAGTAGTCATATCTCTTTCCTACTACTTGTTTCCTCCCGCTCTCTCATAGTTCCCTTTTCTTCTTCCTGTGTTGTCTCCTCTCTCTCTCTCTCTGAGCTCCATTATCCTCCCTCTCTCCTTCCCTCTCTTCCTCTCTCTTTATTCTGTTGTTTCTCTCATTCAGTTTTCCCCCCTCAGTCCATCAGAGTCCAGATGCTCAGCAGCACCCCATCACAGCTCCCAGTAGAGAAGCACGTTCCTCCATTATGCATACTGCTTACATTTATAACGGCTTACAATTCATCCATACTTAATTAGTGCACTTCAAATAGCCATGCTGCTGAGAGTATTAATACTAAAATGAAGACCTCCCTCCCAAGCCATGGCTGAAGGGCCTGCTGTGGTCTCAGTATCCTGATCCTGCTGTAAGAGGGGTCCACACCTGATGTGTATTATGCTCAGTCAGTGCATAATGTATCCAACTATAGCTCCTAGTTATGAACAGGCTATTTGTGGCACAGACAGGCGTCGTAGAGGGTGGCTGGGGGTTAACATCACAGAGCAGGATATGGATGACATCACAGCTCCCTCTAGAGGACAGGGGTGGTGGTGATGCAGGAAAGGGAACAGTCACAACACATACATTCATTCTTCTCTCTCTTTCACTCTTTCTCTCTCTCTCACACACACACACACATCTCCTCTGTTCTACCAGGTTGTTGCTCTTCCTCTTGCATTTTTCTGTTTCAACTTTGGTCTCTCATTCTACAACAAGTTGTTTTTTTTCCTGGCCTAGATCTGTTATGATTCAATTAAAAAAAACTTTATTTTTCCCCGAGGGGCAATTTTGACATATACTGTAAGACATAACACAACATATAAGACAGGACAAAAGAAAGAACAGGACAAACAAAGAAAGAACAGGACAGACAGACAGTGTAAGGGGTAGTCCCAGGAGATGGAGGAGGAGGGGGCTTGGAGCATATTCAAGTTCAAAAGGCGAATAGCCTCAAAAGTAAAGGTGGCCTTCCTCCTGTTAGTCCTAGCCAGAGGGCAGCCATTCAAAAACACTGTGTAGGACATACTGTAGGTAGAGTCTTTGATGTAGATGTGGTTTTGTTATGGTGAAGATTTGGTTCTGTTATGGTTCTGTTCAGGGATGTAGTGGAGGCTAAATGCAAGTAAATTCAGTTTATCCACCTCTGAAATTTCAGAAATAGAGTTTATCCACCTCTTATTCGAGTGTATCCACCTCTTAAAAGAGTTTATTCACCAAATTGCAACTTTTAACATTCAAAAATCACACTGTATTATCCACATTCCCAATATGTTCCCTTTAGGAACCATTTGGTATTGTTATAAACATTGGACAATAACCTCCACAATCATCAAACATGTTCTGAATACCTTTTAAAAAATCCAATACCCTGTGGCGCAGTCCACCTCACCGAGATCACAGAATTCATAGTTTACCCACCTCTGATTTTACCACTACATCCCTGGTTCTGTTGTGATTGTGGATGTGTTTCTGCTATGGAGTGGATGTGGTTCTGATCCAGTCGGCGTGTGTGTGGAGTGGAGGCATTATCAGCTGCGCTGCCTCCGGTGATTGTGTGATTAATAAATGAAGTTGTTAATGCTGGAGCTCTGACTGCCTGTAGCTACCTGGAGTTAAGAGGCTTAGGGCCATCGTCAGAAGGAGAGGACGAGAGGATGTACACTCCTTTTCCTCTTCCGCTGTGTAAGGGCCTGCCTGAGGACAACAAGGGCCTGTGGCTGTGTGTGTGTGTGTGTGTGTGTGTGAGAGAGAGAGAATGCCTGTGTGTGTGTGTGTGTGTGTGTGTGTGTGTGAGAGAGAGAGAGAATGCCTGTGTGTGTGTGTGTGTGTGTCAGAGAGAGTGAGATTACGTGTGTGTGTGTGTGTGTGAGAGAAAGAGAGAGAGAGCATGCCTGTGTGTGTGTGTGTGTGTATATGGGTGGACTAGCAATCTGTACGTTAGTGGTAATTTCGTCGGACGAGACGAGAGGAAATATGTTCGTCAACAACCTTTTTTTTCATGACTAAGACGAGACGATGACGAGACGGCAGTAATGTCCTGAAACACTGACTAAGACTATCTTAAGATGCATTATTGTTGACGAAAAAAGACGAGACTAAAATGTTTTGCATGAAATAAAAACTAAGATAAAATCTCTCTTCATTTTCGTCTACAAAATGAGAAGACAGAATATCTAGCTGTTACGTTTTCAAAATATTCCGCATGAGTTCATACGCAACAGCTTTCCTGTAGGCTAGTCTACATGCTGTTGCTGCAACCCTGTGGCTGCAACACGAAACTACATGGAACAAGAACACTGGCGATTTTTGCCAGAGTTAGCAAGCTAACTACCTAAGCTTTATGCCACAATGCTACATACCCAGAAGTTGAAGCTTCTCTCATACAAATTAACATCCCCCAGAATGTCCATACGAAAATGTTCATCATGTAATGTCAACTATTTAACTAGTTAGACTGATGATGCAAAGTTTGCTAGCAAGTAAGCTAATATGGAAAGTTCGCTAGCAAGTTAGCTATGGCTAAGATGGAGAGTCTGTTTGGGGAATGTGTTGTGTTTAATATATCGCCATCTAGCTTAGGCGGAGTAAAACATTAATACTTTGGTCTTCACGACAGTGTTTCTCAAACTTTTTCAGTTTCAGGACCACTTAACTAACCCTAGCTAAAAAAAAAAAAAAAAAAAAAAAAAAAAAAAAAAAAAAAGATTAGACCTACTTCAACAGTAGCCTATAATTAGTCTACACTATAGGCCTACTCACTGAACCACCTTGCTTATTGTCTTTGCACTTTGCTTATTGTGTGGATTCATACTGTATGATTTAAACTGGCATATCTTACATAGACAGTGTTGCAGAACTGTTTTTACATACAAGTTCAATATTGCAAACAACTCATCTATATTATATTTTACCACGCCTGCTCAAGGACCACTTGGGATAGCTTATGGACACCAGTGATTCCCGACCACACTGGTCTACGAATATGACAGTGGTCCAGTCAATCTTTTACTGTCTATGGTCAAATCCCAGCCGAAGCTATAACTGTAGCTCGACTTACCTGTGCATGTAAACATACTGACTGACAAAAATCAGAATGAGTAATTATAACAGACGAGTAGCCCTGTGGACACACAATATTGTTGAAAAATTGAGATGTGTGAAACACTATTTGACTCAAATGGTAATCAGAAATAATTTGTTATAAAAAAAAAAGACTAAAATGTGTTGACTAAAACTGACTAAGACTAAGATACCTTTAGTTTTCTTTTGACTAAAAACTAGACTAAAATGACGAGACTTTTAGTCCACTAAAACTTGACTAACAAAAATGATATTTGAATGACTAAATATGACAAAGACTAAAAAGGACATTTCGTCACAAGACTAAGACTAAATTAAAAATAGGTGACAAAATTAACACTACTGTACGTTCAGGAAAAGTTCAGATTGTTAGTTCATTCGACGGCCGTCGGCTACCTGGCTCAACGCCTCATCGGCCATATGGGGCTACTGTCTAGCTCTCCACAAAAATTTGCGTCACTCAGGCTTAATCAAAGCTATCACATTTTCAATGATACAGGATAGGCAAAATGATGCCTTTATATTTCACCCCTCTCTATGTTTCAGTCTTGCTCATGATTCAATTTAAATTTAAATTTAATTTTACTTATAGAGCGCCCAAACATTACACATGTCTCATGCCGCTTTACAGAGTGTTAAACATTTAGAGAGAGCCCATGAGTAACAGGGGCGAGAAAAAAATCCCTAGAATTGGAGATACATATAGGAAGAAACATATATAGTATATATTATACTCTATTGATCCCATGAGGGAAATTTGGTCTCTGCATTTATCCCAATCCTTGAATCACACTCAGCACACAGTGAACACACAGTAAGGTGAAACACACACTAATCCCAACGCAGTGAGCTGCCTGCTACAGCGGCGCTCGGGGAGCAGGGTTAGGTGCCTTGCTCAAGGGCACTTCAGTCGTTCCTACTGGTCGGGGTTCGAACCGGCAACCCTCCGGTTACAAGTCCAAAGCGCTAACCAGTAGGCCACGGCTGCCACGGCACTCATCCACGACTCAAGGGTCACTTACAGGGCAGTGAGGTCTGTATACACAATAAATGAATAGGTTAGTTAGGTGTAGAGAATAGAACATGGTGTTTTAAGCCACCTGAGGTATATGTTACAAAGAGGAATGATGGCTACATAACCAGCATTATAATGCATGAATCCTATTTAGTGTCAGAAAGTTCAAATAGTCCAGTGTATGGAATGAATTGTCCATAGAGATTAGGAGTTGTCATAGGGCAAGTAGTGGGTCGCTAGGCTGCACGGGCTAGGAATCCGGGCAAGGGGACAGCAACAGGCGATGGTAGGGCAGTCATAGGGATGGGGCTTCTGGTGTGATGAGTGCCAAACATAGGGATGGCTGATGACTGGTAATGGTTTACCTCACAAGTGAGGTAGGGGGAAGAAAGAGTGGGTTAGTATTACTATAAGTCATGATGCTTAGTATTAATAAGTATATCAATGGTACTATAGTGTTATACTATAGAGGGAAAAGGCAAGAGAGGGAGAGTTGAGTGAGAGAGGAAGAGAAGAGGGAGTTGAACGGCAAGACAGAGAGAAGAGGTAAGAGGAAGCGTTGAGAGATGGAGAGAGGAGGAGTTGTATGGCGTGACACATGAAAAGTCCATGACAGCGCTATGCTATAGCAGCATAACTAATAACTCATAATAGCCTAGGATACTTGCGCTTATAAAGTGTGCTAGTTGAATTCCATGTGTGCAGAGCAGCTGGTGGTGAATGGCAGCTAGAGTCAGTAAGATGTCTTCATGGAAGAACTTGGGACAGGCCTATCAGAAACTAAAAAGATGGCAACACTGAGTGGGAGAACAGCTACATTTAACCAGTTTTTCCCCAATAAAAAGGTAGGCTATATTTATTGTGAAAATGTTACCTCTCAAATAATTTATCGTAGACTATCTTGCGTTTGGCGTGACTTAAACCTCTTACCCCAGTTCCAGCTCCCCACTTCCAGTTTTAGACATGATGCTAGAATATGAAACATTTCTTTAAAAGGAGCTACGAATAGGCATGCTGTACATTTAGGCATTACCGTTTATTTTCTTCCATTCAACAAAGTTCTACATATTCATCAAACATTGGCAAAACACGACTGTAAGAGCTTGGGCCTCAATACTGGTCCTTGTGACGCCCCAGCTCTACCGTGCTGGGTCTGCCTCTTTCTCCCTGAGATTGTGTGTGGCTTGATCTGGTCTGTTCCTGTAGTAGGAGCTGTGGAGGTTCTATCGAGGTGGCTAATTGATGGCCTAATTGGAGGGTGCATAAAATCAATGTTCTCCAGTTGGTTACCGCTCTGGCACTGCACTCGCGAGCACACTCTTGGCAAGGCTGGCTGCAGAGCTGATCCTTTACTTTTGCACTACACATTCACATGCTGACCTACACGACAGTTTTGCACTACACATTCACATGCTGACCAGTGGCGGAGCTAGGGGGTGGCTTAGGGGGCTTAAGCCCCGAATCTTTTTTTAGCGTTTTAAATTCCCGGCAACTCTTATTTCCAATATAACTTCCCCTCGGTTTCTCTATAAATGTCACCAAAATGCTCTATTACTGAGGAAATATATCCCTTTTTTTCAAAGCCCAATATTGAAAAATAATTTGACTTGCTACACGATCTATGCCAGGTTTCTGGGCTATGGTTAGATCAATGGTTAGATTCAGAGCCATATAAATTCGTTAAGGTCACGTGGTTCATGTAAACTTCAAAAAGTTCCCGGAAGTGATTGACAATGGATTAGAATGCATTAAATAAGATACTGTTCAATGAGAGACAGAGCCACAATTTTGGGACAGACAATAAATGCATTGATATACAATATTTATAACAGTGTAATTATTGTGTAAACTGTGTAGTTATCCTACCATTACAACAATATTAAATTAAATCCCAGACCGTAGCCTGCTAAATATCGGAAGGTGACCTTTTTTTCTCGCTTTTACGTATGTTAATTTCTGTACAAAACCAAGACGAGAGATTCTTTAGAAAACGCAGTAGCACCCACCCCATGAGTGTAGCCTAGGCCTTTCTAAATTATCGTTATAAAAAAATGACCTAGTACGTGACTCAAGAGCTGTAAACAGTGTTTTTGAGACTGCGTGTAGCCTACAAAAGCGCATGGAATTTTTAATTTTGCAACGAGAAACTGTAACACAGCTAGTCTAAGTCTAACATGAACTTGTTTGAGTTTTCTCCCCAACGTTTTCTCTGGTAGTTCTTCACTGATCTGAGATAACGAGCGAACTATCTTAAGTAGCTAGCGTCTCGGGAGAATAAAAAAAAAAAGTTTAAAAGTTGTCTAACATCTCTCCAGTGTAATGGTGGGCATGTGAAGTTAACCGTAGCATTACTTACACAGTAACCCCATGGTAATGCGAAAGTGATCATAATAACATAAAACGTGATATAGTCCTTGATAAATAACCAGCTATGAACTCATAAACAACAGCATTTTGTCACCGTTTGTCATTCACAGTGCTGTGAATACAGCATTAAGATGCTAGGCTAAAGAATTGAGATTCAGAGAATTTGGTTGTGCTCATCCTGTCAGAAAATAGCAATTTGATAAGTGATCATGCATCATATCAGCGCAAGCTTGGTTTGAAACTGGTTTCTGTGGATGGGCTTACACGATCCTTCACTGGGCTAGTGCCTGCTGTGTTAATATGACCGTGCTGATGCTAAGCTGCAGCTCCCTCAAATCTATATAGGTTCTCATGCATATTAGGCTAGCTTTTGCCAATGAAAATTAATGCAACATAAAAAAAAAAAAACAGTAGGCCTAGGCTCCTGCTGCTAACTGAAGAAACGTTTATGTTACTGTAAGGAAATTATTATTATCATTGTATAACCATTTGTGTAAGCAGAAATATTGTTGTGCTGAGTTCTAAGAACAGAGAGTACAAGTTAAGTGTGCAGACAGACAGGAACTGCACCCATCTCATGTCTAGCTTTCCAAAAACGGGAGAGGGGGGGGGTCAGTGTCGTTGCTTTTACTTTAGCCTACCATTACCTTACGCATACCAGTTATGTATCCACCAGCTGCCTGCCTGCAGCCTACTTCCAAAACTCCAAAGCTGCTTGCTGTCAACAAGTTCAGTGTATCAACAACACTCAATAACAGTTTATGTGATGTGTTAATCAATTAAATTCCCAACAATTTCACAACAGCTAGTTCTGGAGTAGGCCATTCAACTAGCCCGCTTGCTTACGACGAGACTCAGGCTGCACCCACTTCCTTATTTGGGTTGCCAGGTTTTAGCCTGACAAAACGGTTGAAGTTGAAACTAAGTGATCGTGTATGTGTAGGGTGTATTTCATACACAATCTGGCAACCTGAATGCATCAATGATTTTAAAATGAAGTTTGATGGCCATGCAAATTACTGGAGTTTTCCGGGAGAAATAACAAAACGGGAGTGTGCTGGGAGATGACCTTGAAATACGGGAGAAACACGGGAAAAATTGGGGTGTTGACAGGTATGCCCTGTCTGTGTGTGTGGGTGGGTGAGATAAGAGTATGTCACAATGAAGTCGCTATGCCTTGCTTTCTATTTTCTGTGTGCATCTGTACAATAAAAGACACAGCTTTTGGGCTGCAGAGTCAGAGACTGATGGTGTGAGGAATTCTTCCTTACATTAGCAGGCTCTCCTCTTGGTACCAGAGTTTGTGGGCAAAGCCATACTACGTGTTGTGGTTCTTGTATGTTGGGGTTAAATTCCCTGACAGTTACCAACAATGTTAACAACAAACTCAGCTTCACTGCTGCAAACAAAGTTGGCTATATGCTTCGCCATATAACGAACCAGCTAGCCTTGTGATAACAAAATCTTTACCTTTTGTTTAGTCCACTGAAAGTTATCCACATATCAAACGATTAAATACACAGTTATGGAGGAATTGTTTTGGGGAAGCAGTTGCACTTGTGCTGCCTTTAAGCCACTTAAATCCATAGCCTATATGAGCGTTACAACTTGACGTGATGGTGAAGCTAAATGCCCAAGAAACGTCACGTCAAGTTGCCTACTAAACGCAAAAACTTAATGACAGCTTGTGGTGGTGCTGCCTAATTGAAATGGGATAGGCAAGTATCTTATATTCGGCTATTACGTGTGGCACATTTATTGGGCTTTTAGCCTCTTTTAATGTAGGCCTATTTGATGTTGAACTGATATGACTGAGCAGCAGAAAAGTCATAGTCGATACATCGTTTATTATTATAATTAGGCTCTTGTGATAGCCTACTATTACTTTACTACTATTACTGTTATTATTATTATTATTCGGATGAGGCAAAGGAATGTAAATCTGAGTCTGAAATGTTGGCTTCAAACAGTCTATACTGCTGTAACTGCACTGCTGCCATAGACAGTAAAAGAAAGACTGCTGCTATTATTAATTGTTAACTTCCGGGAACTATTTGAGGCTTCCATTAGCTGCCATTGTTGGAAAAAAATGGAACATTAGCGTCAATGGAGTTGTCGCAACTCTACCTTTATATGGCTCTGGTTAGATTGATTTGTTTAGATCCAGTGAAAATGCTGCCTTGACAACGCTACGTCATGGCTTCGGTGTTCCAAAAAGCCTCTGTCAGAAGTCTGTCACTTTTACAGTCTGTGATAAAACACTTTGTGTACATGTTGTTGAAACGTTATGGATATTAGAAAGTTTTTCAAAAGACCACCCAGCTCCGTTCAAGCAACAGCATAAACCCAGTGAACTGACGGATGGTGTTGTTTCAGGTTGGTGATTTCACGTTAAGAGCTTTCTGTCAGTTAGGCAGGCTAACGTTAGGCTACTTGGCTAGCTCCCTAAATGCTTAACGTTAACGTTAAATGTCCTCGTTCGTCGGCGGAAAAGGCAAATTCAATACTCTCATAGGCTAGCTAAGCCTACTGCAGAATAAGAAATTCCAGTTCCCAAAACAAAGTGATCCTCGTCTTGTAATAAATTAGGCTACACTGTTTTGAAATGTCAGAAAAAACCATTAACAGTTATCTGCCCATGTCAACTTTTCAGTGTCATATGTTGCATAAGCCTACCTTAAAACCTTGTTGATATCCTATCCACCACCACAGATCTTATAATCCAAGAGTCCACATAAATATAAAAGTCATGTTATGTTGTTTTGGCTGCCTAACTAATTATTAACTAAAAAAAAAAACATTACAATGATATATTGAGAGGAAAGGGCCCTTTCCATAAGTGTGTTAATCAAGCACCATGCAGTCTGCATTCATAATCTAGGTACAAGGATACAAGGATACAAGGAAGTTTATTGTCACATGCATATAGTTACTGGAAGTAAGAAATGCAGTGAAATTATGTCTGGTGTCAGCCTATTTGTGCATTAATGGGGGGGGGAGTGCAGTAGAAGAGGGGTTTAGTAGATTAAGTGGCAAGGGCTGCTTGATTTTATGCACCTGTGTAAAGGGGCTTGATGAAACCTATGAATAATCTTGCTAAATTACAAAATTAATATAATTTAGAAACGCCTATGTCAAGATGATAATGCATTCCTTCTAAAATACCCTTGTATCATGATGACTGGCCATACTGTAATTATATCATAATATTATGTGTATTATAGTATAAGATATTCATGTGCATTTGATTGTCAGTATGCATTTTGGATAACAAAAAGTCCTATGGGGAGTATCCATAGGCATTTTACAAAACGCATGGGCATACCTTGGCAAATAATCTAATAAAATAGTTTAAAGCACTCATATTTTCATTCTATATTGATCAACTTTTGCACACAGCTGGTTGCTAGGGCTTAGTTGTGTTTCTAAGGGATATCAAGTGACCTAGAGGGCTGAAATGTGGTCAGTTCAGAGATGCTTGTAATCCGGCAGAAAGAAAAAACTATATTCTAGCCTCTGTAGCTCTTTGTCAGTACATCACACAGTTATCTTGACTGCTTCCTACGAAAGCTACAGGTTCTCAGCTTTCTATAGAGGTCCAGCACTTGATGGTTGACCCCAAAAGAGGTGGGAACAATGCCCTTGTAAATAGGCACAGTGCAATTTCAGGCAAAAAAAACTTGACATTTTTACTGAGAACTATGTAGTTAGGGGGTTATTTAAAAAAAAAAATTAAATGGGCTAAGCCCCGAATGTTTACAATGTCTGGCTCCGCCCCTGATGCTGACCTACACGACAGTTTTGCACTACACATTCACATGCTGACCTACACGACACTTTTGCTTTTCCTTACACATACTGACTTTGTAAATATCTCAGTTAATAAATATACTTTGGTGTGGTCTCCCCTTCATGTCGTGCTCACTCCGAGCCAAATGGTCACGACATCCTAAAGTGCTTGAATTAAATAAATGTTGCTCATACAAACTTACTTTATGGGAGCTGTAGCCTTTCTGGATTTTGCTGTCAAACATTAAAAGACATAAACGGTCTCACAATAACCCCTTTTCAAATTAAAAGTCCCCCCTTTTTTGCATAAAGTCAGAAGGCCTCTTCATTCTTAAAACATATTAATTAAATAAATAAAAAAAACAAGAATATAACATGTAAACAGATCATATCATGTTATAAGGGGTTATTTACAGTGAGCTACCCCTGCCCTGCCTACAGCCTAGAGGTAAATCATAGGCCTTACAGGGTTGCTTTGTTTAGACTATAAGATTTCACTGACACCATCTGCTGTGGCAAGTGTGATGCACCAGACATCCTTAGAAACTACCATTTAGACACCCATATGGGGGCAGCCGTGGCCCACTGGTTAGCACTCTGGACTTGTAACCGGAGGGTTGCCGGTTTCGAGCCCCGACCAGTGGGCCGCAGCTGAAGTGCCCTTGAGCAAGGCACCTAACCCCTCACTGCTCCCCGAGGGCCGCCGTTGAAGCAGGCAGCTCACTGCGCCGGGATTAGTGTGTGCTTCACAGTGGTGGAGGAAGTACTGAACCTCAGTACTTAAGTAAAAGTACA
Source organism: Alosa alosa (assembly GCF_017589495.1). Classification (NCBI taxonomy): domain Eukaryota; kingdom Metazoa; phylum Chordata; class Actinopteri; order Clupeiformes; family Clupeidae; genus Alosa; species Alosa alosa. The sequence continues at coordinate 33,031,241 of NC_063190.1, forward strand.
AATACACAGACAAATATTTACTTTAGTAAAAGTACCACAATGACAACCCTACTTAAGTAAAAGTAAAAAGTACCTGCTTTTAAATGTACTTTAAGTATTAAAAGTAAAAGTATTTGCATAATGATTTATTCTCTTAATATCTATATTCTAAAAGGAAAAATCAGTATGGGCTGTGGCATTTTAATTAAGCTAGTTTTAGGTTATACTCGACTAGATAGTTTTAAGTTAATGCAATGCTTACCATCTGTGGCCCAGTTTACATTCTGACCTACAATTCTAGAGACTGTAATTCTGGTTATCTACTAGGGTGATCTGCTGAGTAATATCATTCAGCAAAACACGAGAGCCTGAAGTTTAACGGGGTAGACAAGGGAAACGTCGGGTGGATCGTAATGCCAATTATGCTGATTGAACAGAAAAGTTGCTGAGAAAGGTGTCTTTATGATTACGTTCAGTTTCACTTGCGCAGACGCATAGATATTGAATGAGAGCTCACGTTACTACCCCCCAATTGTAGGCTATGCATCTTTATTTAATCACACACAATTAAGGAATATTTCCTAATCTGGAAAATGTTACGTTTTTCCCGGCCACCGGTTCATTAATAGTCTACCATTCATTTGTGCCGCAAATGATCAAGCGTGTGACAGAAGCATGGGCATAGCCTGTAACTTCGCTGATCCGCGGATAGCAATCTCATCGGAGAGGAGGCCCTAACGCTGCAGAGAACAGACAGAGAAAGGCACAGAACACAGTTGCATGTACAGTGTAGCCATGGGTCTGGTGAATATAGCCTACCGAATGCAGATGGCTACAAGCTCACGCTTTGCCTGGTCTAGACTAGAAGCTTATGTTTCTAAGAATGCACGTAGCGCTCCAGAACCTGTGGTAGCAACCCCCCGGTAAAACAAACGTGTTTGTCAGAGAGAAAAAAAAAAACTGATCATAAAATGTATCGTAAAAAGGAACGATGGTGTTGTAGAAATGTAGCGGAGTAAAAGTACAGATAATTGCTGTAAAATGTAACGAAGTAAAAGTCAAAAGTATGCACTATAAATTTTACTTAAGTAAAGTACAAATACGTGGAAAATTTACTTAAGTACAGTAACGAAGTATTTGTACTTCGTTACATTCCACCACTGGTGCTTCACCTCACTGTGTGTTCACTATGTGCTGTTTGTGTTTCACTAATTCACCGATTGGGTTAAATGCAGAGACCAAATTTCCCTCACGGGATCAAAAAAGTATATATACTTATACTTATATTCAGTGGCGTGCACAGACATTTTGGGGGGCAGGTGCTCAGGAGGGAGGGGGAGGGGAGGGGAGGGGGGGCATTTCGAATGTTGCCTTTTAGGCCTATAGGCCTACAATCTTCTATTTCTTGAATTTCCCCTTGGGGATCAATAAAGTATCTATCTATCCAGTGGCGTGCACAGACATTTTGGGGGGCAGGTGCTCAGGAGGGGATTAATATCCTTAGGATTTTTATTCAGTCATTCGAACATTATTAGGGTATTGTGTTGTTTTTTTCAGGCTGTTTTTGATGGTAACCCCTTGTCAGTCAATAGTGAAAGAAAATGACTGTGTAGAACTGTTTTGTCTTTGACTATAAGTCTACGGTGAAATTATTCTACTTTTTTTCGGATTTCGGGTCAACATAAAAAAACAAAACAAATTCAATTAAACTTGCTGATTAATGGGTTCAAGCTTTTTAGCGCACGTGGACTAATTATAAAAAAAAATACACGCACATGTTGAATGAAAATTGACTTGTGCTGCAATTAGTAAATCAATATACAATTAAGACAATAAAGAGACCAAACTTGTGTATGAGACATACGTTCACACTCGGTATCATGTTTCAACACACTTTAGGTCAATATCACACCGGAATTCTCCTTTAACACAAACTCTACCGAAATGATTTGTAGCCTATGTGGTCGTCCTCACGTTATCTGTCATTGACTTGGGCTACAGCGTAAAACTTTATCAGGTGACCAGTCGGCTAAAAATGCTTAGTTGTTTGATGCTGTATGAAACATTTTACCGCACAACAAATTGATTACACGTTGGGCTTAGAGGGCAAACTGTACGATTTTACTTGATCTGTAAGACAATAAAGCGACCAAACAGTACGAGAAGGAGTTATAGTGGGCTACTGACTGTTGTCATTACATGAATGCAGTTGGGCATTTTTCACAGGTAATGGGGAACTTCCCGTTTCTTCTGTCACAAATGAATGTGTTAATACATGTTGCCTAACAAAACATATACAACAGAAAACGTTCTTCTTAACACATACATTTGCAAAATCTACCGAAATTATTTGAATGTGGTCGTCACGTTATCTGTCATTGATTTGGGCTACAGCGTAAAAATGTATCTAGCTTCATAGTTTGGTGCGTAGGCGTGCATACTTAGACACTAGGTGGTGCTAAAGCACTAGGAAGTTTGCCCTTTATCAACGAAAATGCCCTTTTGAAACTTGTTTTTTTTTTAAAATATTAATATTATTAAGATTTTACTGATGTCGGTTTTGAAATGATCTTTTGAAAACCTGAGCCATTAAAAACGACTGAAACAATGCCCCGAAATGAGCCACCTCCTTGCGCACATCCGACCAGCCTAACTATCTCTCTTCCTTGATGCGCAGCACCATAGCAGTTCAGTAAGCGTCTTCAGATAGCAGGCATGGTCGCTGACAGGCTGCTTCTCCCTGCCCCATCAGCCAGGTAACATACAGATCAAGCAAAATCTTACAGTTTGCTCTCTAAGCCCAACATGTAATAATTTTGTTGTGCAGTAAAATGTCTCATTTAGCACCAAACTATGAAGCTAGATAAAGTTTTACGCAGTGGTGGAATGTAACGAAGTACAAATACTTCGTTACTGTACTTAAGTAAATTTTCCACGTATTTGTACTTTACTTAAGTAAAATTTATAGTGCATACTTTTGACTTTTACTTCGTTACATTTTACAGCAATTATCTGTACTTTTACTCCGCTACATTTCTACAACACCATCGTTCCTTTTTACGATACATTTTATGATCAGTTTTTTTTTTCTCTGACAAACACGTTTGTTTTACCGGGGGTTGCTACCAAAGATTCTGGAGCGCTACGTGCATTCTTAGAAACATAAGCTTCTAGTCTAGACCAGGCAAAGCGTGAGCTTGTAGCCATCTGCATTCGGTAGGCTATGTTCACCAGACCCATGGCTACACTGTACATGCAACTGTGTTCTGTGCCTTTCTCTGTCTGTTATCTGCAGCGTTAGGGCCTCCTCTCCGATGAGATTGCTATCCGCGGATCAGCGAAGTTACTGGCTATGCCCATGCTTCTGTCACACGTCTGATCATTTGCGGCACAAATGAATGGTAGACTATTAATGAACCGGTGGCCGGAAAAGACGCAACATTTTCCAGATTAGGAAATATTCCTTAATTGTGTGTGATTAAATAAAGATGCATAGCCTACAATTGTGGCGTAACGTCAGCGCTCATTCAATGTCTATGCGTCTGCGCAAGTGAAACTGAACTTAATCATAAAGACACCTTTCTCAGCAACTTTTCTGTTCAATCAGCATAATTGGCATTACGATCCACCCGACGTTTCCCTTGTCTACCCCGTTAAACTTCAGGCTCTCGTGTTTTGCTGAATGATATTACTCAGCAGATCACCCTAGTAGATAACCAGAATTACAGTCTCTAGAATTGTAGGTCAGAATGTAATGGGCCACATGGATGGTAAGCACAATTGCATTAACTTAAAACTATCTAGTCGAGTATAACCTAAAACTATCTTAGAAACTAACTAGATTAAAATGCCACAGCCCATACTGATTTTTCCTTTTAGAATATAGATATTAAGAGAATAAATCATTATGCAAATACTTTTACTTTTAATACTTTTAAGTACATTTAAAAGCAGGTACTTTTACTTTTTACTTAAGTAGGGTTGTCATTGTGGTACTTTTACTTTTTACTAAAGTAAATATTTCTCTGTGTATTTGTACTTTTACTTAAGTAAATGTTCTTGTGGTACTTTTACTTTTAATACTTTTAAGTACATTTAAAAGCAGGTACTTTTACTTTTACTAAAGTAAATATTTCTCTGTGTATTTGTACTTTACTTAGAAGTAAAATTTATAGTGCATACTTTTGACTTTTACTTCGTTACATTTTACAGCAATTATCTGTACTTTTTACTCCGCTACATTTCTACAACACCATCGTTCCTTTTACGATACATTTTATGATCAGTTTTTTTCTCTCTGACAAACACGTTTGTTTTACCGGGGGGGTTGCTACCAAAGATTCTGGAGCGCTACGTGCATTCTTAGAAACATAAGCTTCTAGTCTAGACCAGGCAAAGCGTGAGCTTGTAGCCATCTGCATTCGGTAGGCTATGTTCCTGGACCCATGGCTACACTGTACATGCAACTGTGTTCTGTGCCTTTCTCTGTCTGTTATCTGCAGCGTTAGGGCCTCCTCTCCGATGAGATTGCTATCCGCGGATCAGCGAAGTTACTGGCTATGCCCATGCTTCTGTCACACGTCTGATCATTTGCGGCACAAATGAATGGTAGACTATTAATGAACCGGTGGCCGGAAAAGACGCAACATTTTCCAGATTAGGAAATATTCCTTAATTGTGTGTGATTAAATAAAGATGCATAGCCTACAATTGTGGCGTAACGTCAGCGCTCATTCAATGTCTATGCGTCTGCGCAAGTGAAACTGAACTTAATCATAAAGACACCTTTCTCAGCAACTTTTCTGTTCAATCAGCATAATTGGCATTACGATCCACCGACGTTTCCCTTGTCTACCCCTGTTAAACTTCAGGCTCGTGTTTTTGCTGAATGATATTACTCAGCAGATCACCCTAGTAGATAACCAGAATTACAGTCTCTAGAATTGTAGGTCAGAATGTAATGGGCCACATGGATGGTAAGCACAATTGCATTAACTTAAAACTATCTAGTCGAGTATAACCTAAAACTATCTTAGAAACTAACTAGATTAAAATGCCACAGCCCATACTGATTTTTCCTTTTTAGAATATAGATATTAAGAGAATAAATCATTATGCAAATACTTTTACTTTTAATACTTTTAAGTACATTTAAAAGCAGGTACTTTTTACTTTTACTTAAGTAGGGTTGTCATTGTGGTACTTTTACTTTTACTAAAGTAAATATTTCTCTGTGTATTTGTACTTTTACTTAAGTACTGAGTTTCAGTACTTCCTCCACCACTGGTTTTACGCTGTAGCCCAAATCAATGACAGATAACGTGACGACCACATTCAAATAATTTCGGTAGATTTTGCAAATTTATGTGTTAAGAAGAACGTTTTCTATTGTATATGTTTCATACACAAGTTTGGTCTCTTTATTGTCTTAATTGTATATTGATTTACTAATTGCAGCACAAGTCAATTTTCATTCAACATGTGCGTGTATTTTTTTTATAATTAGTCCACGTGCGCTAAAAAGCTTGAACCCATTAATCAGCAAGTTTAATTGAATTTGTTTTGTTTTTTTTATGTTGACCTGAAATCCGAAAAAAAGTAGAATAATTTCACCGTAGACTTATAGTCAAAGACAAAACAGTTCTACACAGTCATTTTCTTTCACTATTGACTGACAAGGGGTTACCATCAAAAACAGCCTGAAAAAAACAACACAATACCCTAATAATGTTCGAATGACTGAATAAAAATCCTAAGGATATTAATCCTGCTGAGAAGTTGTTTGGGACTGGTTGCTAAGGGCCACTTACCTCTCGTGACAGTGTGTCTTCAGCTGTGCTTTATATTTGCCTTTCACTATTCACCGTATTCCGCGAGCAAACATTAGTGTCGCCATCTTTGCCTGCATTGTGTCTGAACTTTCCATTGAGCAGTATCCAGATTACGATACATTGAGATAGCAGAGTTCTATCGAGATGACTGGCATCATATGTTATGGGTCATCCTAAAGTTAGTTACGTTTATGTAGGGTTTTGGTGACTTAAGACATTTCTGTTAAATTAGATTAGATTCAACTTTATTGTCATTGTGCAGAGTACAAGTACAAAGACAACGAAAAGCAGAAAAGTGCAGTTTGATATACAAAGTATAGACAGGTGGTGCATGGGCAGGACAAGAAATATAGTGCAGTGTAGACAGTAGTATACAGTTGGTTTACAGAAGGTGGTTTAGAGTAATATATAAATTAAATATAAATATGTGCAGTGTATTGGCAGTTACCTTATAAGAGCAGAATAAATATGGCTATGTAATATGAACAATGTATTAACAACATGTACTGTACAGATATGTGCAATGTAGTAGCAGTAACATTATAATAGTAGTAAGACTAATATAGATATATGCAGTGTATTAACATAATATATTATAAGAAAAACAGAATAAATATGGATATTCAGTATGAACCATATAGACAGATATGTACAGTAGGTGTTATACACCTTTCCTATCTGAAGTTTGGAAAACAATGACTTTAGGGCGGCTGTTCTGTAATGACTTTCTAAACATAGTTAAGCAAAAGAAAAGATATCCGCACACTGTCTCTAAAGCTCCCAGTTTAATGGTGGGTTACACAACGTTTCGACCACTCAGGTCTTTGTCAGGTGTCACACCAGAATATATTATGACAATTATGTATTGGCATGGTCTACTGTGCTGAGAATGGTCAGTCCGTCTCTAAAATATATCTCCATACATTTCTAAAATGGGCGTGGCAGCAAAAGGTGAATAGACCAGATTTTTCTTGGTCAGTGGCGTGTTGTTAACTGGGTTGGGACGATAATACCAGTGGCGGTTGCTGCTCTTTGGAATAGGGGAAGCTCTGATAAAAATGGTCAATTATTAAATTAATATTATTAAGGTGCTATATTGTTCTTTGAGGGCAAAACTATCCCAAAACCCAGAATAGACCAAACAGTAGGCTATAGAGTTGGCATGGCAGACATGGCAGCTTGGGGGGAGTTTAGGCTAGCCTTCTAGAGTTATTTCTCTGTGTACGTTCATCTGCCTTGCTGTTTTATTTTTAATCTCCCCTGGTGGGTTTTTAAAATTCAAGTAAACATTAGCATAATGTAGCCTACATGATTATATAGCGCGCTACCTAACTTAGCCTAAATACACAACTGAAATAAAAGCAAGACTTTTTATTTACAGTATGCTATTTACAAAGAAAGACAAATAGAAACCAACTGTATTGCTGACAAATTATGAGAATTTGAGCTGCAACTTGCCTTGCCTCTCGACTTCACCTGTCAACACTACCGTTAACGCATCCCTTGAACTTGAACCACTTCCTGTCAGATCGCGACATATGCTGTCAATCAAAAAAAGTCCAGCCTCTATGACGGTTCCTCCAATCATCATACAGAAGCTCAGCGTCCGGGCCATCCCACTGTCCTATGCACTCCCAGAGATGCCGGGCTTTCTCTGGAAATTACGATTTTGTGGCGTTTGTCCAATAAAGATCTAACTTTTCTGTACTGAGATCAGCCCACTCTGTAGTGCCATTGAAAGTCCAGTGAAGCCGAGCGTCTATAGAGCAGAGTGGTGAAGTCCCGCCCCTTCAAAAAATTATGAACGGGAGTTAATGGAGAGATAACAATTATTTTTTGGTCCAGTTTCAATTGTGCCACAAATTTCACATATGATGTGTGTGAATTTAAAAGATAATTTTTCACGTCAAGAAAGTACTGTTGTTCGATAGACTTCAAAAGTTATGTTGGTTTTGTGCAAATCCACTCAGTGGACTACATCTCTCGTCTCGAACGATGTACGTCACCAACGTAATGAAACGATAAGAGCTGTTATGCTAGTTAACGGTTGCATCTTGCTGCCTGCTATGTCACTTAACAGTATGTAATGTACAGTCTATGGACGAATACAACTTACCTGCTGTGTTTAATCCTCTGACTCATGGTATTTTCTTCGGCAAGGAAAGCCCAATTAAGACCTGTTGCTGGTATGCTTGTACAATCTACTGTGAATGAGCTAACGTCACTAGCGCGACTGATGGGTTTGTAGTCGTTGGAATTACGATCTTTCACAATGTTGTAATTCAATAGTTACAAAACAAACTGCAAATGTCTTTACATGAAAAATTGTCTTTAAAATTGACAAACATCATATGGGTAATTCAAGGCACAAGTCAACCGGGACCAGAAAATAATTTATTTTTCGCCATAGACTGCCGTTCAAATTTTTTTGAAAGATAGGTCCCATGGAGGCAAACGGAAGGGGCGGGACTTCACCACTCTATAGAGCTGGTATGTCCCGCCCCTTCCACTAACCCCGCTGGACCTCTAGGTTGAAAAATCGTCAATGCAAGTGAATGTGAGAAAATAATTATTTTCTGGTCCCGTTTGAATTTTGCCATAAATGTCAACATATGTTGTCTGTGAATTTTTAATTCAGTGTCAATGTCTGCTAAATTAATAAATCTAAATGTACATAACTGGTCAAATCTGATGTTTTGTTGTCATTGCCTCTCATTTCAACTGCTTTCCCATCTGCTTTGCCTCTCAGCGTGAAGATGACAAGGACAAGAGTTCAGTACCCCCGGTGTAGTCTGGTCAGTGCTGTGGCCGTCATCCTCTGCTATTTGATGCTCAAGATGTACCACCACCTGGTCGTCCCATTGGACTCCAAATCGCCCCCTTTCCACCAGATACACACACGCCCCTTTTGGTCCAACATATCTAGGAGTGGCACTGCCTCACCACCAGCGGGCCCCTACACTGTCCAAGAGAACTTTACATGCTCTGCCAATGACAGCGCAGAGGTCATTCCATCACACCTGCCCCAGTCATACCAGGAATTCTTACGCTATAGGCATTGCCGAGCATTCCCAATCCTGCTGACCCCTTCACCTTGCGAGGATGACCTTTATCTATTGTTGGCCGTGAAGTCCACAGCTGTGAATGTAGACCGCCGTGCTGCATTGCGGGACACTTGGGGTTGCGCTGGTAGAATCCAGGGTCATAAAGTTAAGTTGGTCTTCCTGATGGGCCGCTCACATGACAAGGTGCAGGATCACGACCCCCAGCAACTGCTGCAGTCGGAGAGCCGTCACTATGGGGACATCTTGCAGTGGGACTTTGCAGATATCTTCTTCAACCTGCCTCGGAAGGAGGTGGGATTCCTCAGCTGGTTCTCTCGTAAGTGCAGCAGTGCGCAGTTTGTGTTTAAGGGCGATGACGACATGTTTGTGAACACAGAGAATCTGGTTGAGTTCCTGACAGCCCACAAACCTGAGAATCACCTGTTTGCTGGATTCATCCACAGCCCCGAGATGCCTATCCGAGACAGAAGCTCAAAGTATTTTGTCCCTGTCGAGATATACCCAGAGGGGAAGCTCTATCCACCCTTTCCAAGTGGTGGTGGGTATTTGATGTCACGGCAGACTATGTTGGGACTGGATGTGGCAGCCCAGAAGGTGAAGCTGCTCCCACTCGATGATGTCTTTCTGGGCCTGTGCTTGCAGCAAATGGGTGTGAAGCTCACACACCACAGAGGTTTTCTGACATTCGGCATCGACAACAAGAATGACCTAAAGCACCCCTGTTTTTATCGTGGAATCATGCTGATGCACAAGATGAGCCCGGTAGAGTTGCGGGTCATGTGGTTGCTGATGCAAGACAGTCCACCATGTGGTAGTAGTGGAAAAACACTTTGAGAGAATCCTACCTCCTGTCCTGCCAAAGCTGAGTTGTTACTCTGTGGATGGGATCACAATGTTTTTTTTAAACAGCATGTAGAATGACAAAAATACAAAAAATATAAATAATGTCTTTTAAATGTTTCTGTCATGACTTATTTAGAGCAGACAGTTCAACATATTTTGTAATGAAGAATAAATGGATCAAGTTTTGATGTTGCTCTTCAAATATTGTGGTCCTTACAGTCCTTACCAGTACCAGTCAATTTCCGAATTGAATTCAAGGCGCTATTAACACTTTGAATGCCGCGCTGTTTTCGGAAGCTTTGGCCCAGAGTGCCTAGCCTGGCCTCGACCTGTCTACGTACTTCCGGTCGATTTCTTCTCCCTACAGTACTCCGTCTGGAATAAGTTGATTCGCGTTCGTTTACTTCGGCAGTTGGGCAGCGGACCAACCAGCGAACAGAGGGCGTCCCTGAGAGCGATTACGTACCCAGGCATGGTGTTTAGCTACGTCCCCGCCCCTGAAGCAGATCGCTTGGAATACATCAACGTAGGGAGCGAAAAGGACTTATACTTCTGAAATCTTTGAGCAAATGTGAATAATAGTTTAGCCTATTAACTGGAGTGTCATGAACAAAGTCACAGGGGAGTAGGATGTTATATCATCAGCTAAACTTTAGTCATAGACAAGACATCGAAGAAACAACATACATGTCATATGTACATGTAAGTAATTAACTGGTACACTTAATAGGTTTATTTCACTGCATCAAAGAGTAACAAGCAGAGGTGGGACCAAGTCACTGTTTGGCAAGTCACAAGTAAGTCCCAAGTCTTAGCAGTCAAGTCCAAGTCAAGTCCCAAGTAAATACAGAGAAGGGCAAGTCGAGTCCAAGTCCAAGTCACATCAAAGCCAAGTCGAGTCCAAGTCCAAGTCCCAATCTTTTTCAAGTCCTGAACAAATCATCAGGTACTCTTCACTTAATAATGCCATTATTAGACTATCGATCATAATTTTAGCACTTCCATCTAATCCACAGTATTTTTTTTTATAAATACAGATTAAAATAGGTTCAATGTTTCTGTCTTGTAATCTTTTACGACATATGCATGTGCATACCTGTGTAAGATACACATGTGCATACCTGAGTAATCTCTACAAAATGGATAGCTACATGACACTCAGCACAGCTGCAAATATATATAATGTTTTTCCAAATTGCGGAGCCCACTGTAAGGATGAGTAATAATTTGACTGATGGTATTTCACTGCGCTAGGCCACAGATTTGCCTGCAAACAATTTATTAGGCTGTCTGCCAGTGGTGACTCATAAGGGAAGCCAAGGTCAACACTTTTATATTATTTAAAAGATAATAATGACAGTAATTTTGTTTTAAAGTATTAATTTCTTAAGAAATACTAGACATTTGATGCTGTTTATCTAATTTGTAAATGGTGCACGGTCACTTTAAGCCCATTGTGTGCCACTGTCCACACATTCTCATAATGATCTTTTTTTACCAGCTCCGTTCAAATATAGCCTATGGCTAGTCCACAAACTTGTTTGTGCCACATGTATAGCACAATTTATAACAATAGGCCTCCAACTATAACCTATAACAATATAGCATAACAATTATAATTGTGATGTGATATAATGATAATTTGATGGGGGGGTGGGTTCATGTAGGTGCCATGATCGGCCCTCAGGTCAAAGAAGTTTGACAAACATTGAACATTGTCTATGTCCATGACAACACTGGCATACAAATAAAGTATATCAAAGGTCTGACATTAGATCTGATGGTATCATTTTAAATGGGTGATTTTTTTTTTTACACATAACGTTTTTGAACAGTTCACTTAATATGTTTCTAACAAAAGTAGGGTGATCTATATTTTATGTTTTCCCTTCAGTTAAGTTCAAAATAAAATGGACACAACGAAATAACAAACACTTGATTTAAAAAAAAAAATTAGTCGTTTAGATTAGTCGACTAATCGAAAAATTAGTCGAAAGATTAGTCGTTAGAAAATTAGTCGTTCTGGTAGGCCTACTGGTTATGGTTTTGTGCTATAAATTAATAATATGTTTTAAGTTGACTATTTTAATTGTATAGAAATTGTCTACATTGATGCACGGAAAGAACACAGCCTACGCTTCTTCTCCGAATTTGCACATAGAGCTCACAATATCATATCCAAAAAAGTTAAAGGGATTGGCTAACCTCATCAGCTGTCTCTAATGTGTCACTATAATCCAACTTTTAGACCGTTATAGTCCTCCATACGTGTTCTTTTTTTTTTAAGCAAACGCCTGAGACAAGTGTGTAGCTACAACATAAACAAAGCGAAATTCATGGCTGACGTAGGCTATCTTCTTGAGCGGCCACTGATTGAGACACAGAAAGTTCTCAAGAACACTATTAGATCTTTACCATCACACACATTAATTCATCGGACCTAATATTTGTAGTTGCCTTAAAAAAGGAAAAGCAAAGGTGATAGCAAAAAGGTCCCCCCCCCTCCTATTTTTTTTTCTCATCGGATCTGCATCGATCGCAATATGACATTTCTAAAATCAAATTGACGGAAATCCGTCCTACGACGGAGAACTTTAATCCTTGTGACATCTTGACTTGCAATCACGCCAGCTGAATTCAGAATGTATCACGATTCACACGCTAGTGGTGTGCTTCCTGAACAACTGTCCGTGTGGAACAATCAGATCCCTGCGCGTATAGTGCGCGTCATAGGAATTTAACGAGGCTTCGAGGCAGGGTTTTTGCCTCGAGTAATTTTTGTAATCGAGTTATTCGAGTAACTCGATGAATCGTTTCAGCCCTAATTCAAACGCAAAAGGTGCTTTGATATCTTCTCATCTATCGTTTGAACGTCGGCAAGCAGGCATGCTGCTGTTGCAATGAATGAGGATAATTGTTTTTAGCTGCGGATTTATTTTTTGCATTATTTTGAATATGACTCGCTCCAGTCTCAACAGCACGTCTACTTTTTCCACAAGCATCTAAGTTCTAACACACATCCCCTCTCGCTTTCTCTCTTTCCAGCCCTGCGCACGGGGCTTTCTTAAAGGAGCTGCACCATTTTACAACAATTGCATCTACATTTTCATATTAGAATGTTTTGTCTGTTTAAGTGTAAGCTTAAACTACCGTGATCAATTTAAGTTCCCGTGCCCCCGCTGAAAGTCTCATGCGCTTATCGTTACACTATCAAATCTATAAGTAACCGTGACAAATAGGGTATAAGATATATAAACTCACGCTATTGTATTATCATATATGTAATGGCTCACTGCGTCATGGAAGCAGTTAAGTCAAGTCGCATCAAAAATAGCAGTGGCAGAACTCCCAAGTGACACCTTGTGGTTGTTTGTGTCAACTGCAGTTTGTGCCATTTCTGCTGAGAAAATGGAGTGCGTGATTCATGAAGGAACCCGTCCAAACTTAACTGGGACCCACTGTACACCATCACAGCAGGCGTCAGCAGGAGTGCTTCAGCCTGGAGAAAGGGCGCCATCTGGTGGTCACAGAGGGGCAGTGCGCTGAAGAGGTGCTGTTGGAGGCCTTCAGCTGAATACTAGCTTGTGGGTGGGCCAGAGGAAAGGACCCTCAAATCATCATTCTCTAGTAGACAAATCCCTATACAGCTCTGAGCTGTTTCCTACAGCCGTCACCACTGAGAGAGTGTCACATGAGTAAATGTTTTGGCCATCACCATTGTGAGAGCTAAGAATCTACACACACACACACACACACACACACGTGTGAATGAATGAATGGATGAAGCTCCAACAATTAATTCCTTGAATATTGTTTAATAGAAAAATGCTCAAATACTCTAATCTAGTTCATCATCTAATCTTTTATCACTAATCTATAAAGAAACATTACCGCCATGACATGTTATTGTGGGTTTATTTCAATTAAGTGCAGGTCTAAGCTGCCTTTTGTTAGGCTGCTTTCTCAGGCCTGAAAATTGCTGGGCAGTTGGGTTACGGTGCATTCATACGCGTGGGAAAAAAACAGTGAAAACATCATCATTTACCTCACTTCCTGTGGGAATAAGAGGTTGGAAACTGGGGCAAGATTTTGCTGCCTGACTCGCCCAGTTGGGGGCACGTCGTGTCTTTTGTCATCATGTTGTGGGGGCACGTCGTGTCTTTTGTCATCATGTTGTAGTTCGTTTGTAGTCCTTGTGGCCTTTCATGTCCAATGGTTTAAATGGGAACTTGGGAAATTGCCGTTTTTGTCACTTGAAAGCTGCATATCCTTCTTTCACAAGCATCTTACACCAGATTTTTAGGCAAATGCAGTTGTTTATTTAAGATTAGTGAGCGTATGTTGTGTCATCCTAGCCTGGGTTTTCTCATGCTGCTTTACGCGCGCAATTTTATTCACGCTCCTAGGCAGCCTGGATTCTATGGACTTCGTTTTCACCTCAACGAAGGAACCAATCACAGAACGGAGGGAGGGCAGCAAGACGATGACGACACACCGAAGCCGTTATGAACTACATGCAGACGCATTTGATAGACATCCGTAGCGCCCAATAAATGGCTCTGGGCATTCGTAAACCACGTTTCAAATACGAGAAAATGAATGTCTAGTTCCCAGACCCCATCTCAATGAGATGAGGTCTGATGTTAGCCAGGCTAGTGTCATCCCTGTTTTTCACACATTCAGATGGCAACGCACATGAACACTCCCTGTGGGAAAAGCAACACAATCACTGCGGCGGTCCCTGATATTCCCAGGTGGTATCGGACAATGGATCATTAGACTATGGCCCATATGGTTAGCACAGGCACTTGCATTGGCAAATGCTTACAAAGAGAGGGCACAGCTGCCTGGAGAGAGGCTGGGGTATAATGCCCCCCTATGGTGGCTATAGCCAACTCTGGCCCACAGATGGCACAGGTCTGGCACACAGATGGCACAGGTCTGGCACACAGATGGCACAGCTGCCTGGAGAGAGGCTGGGGTATAATGCCCACATATGGTGGCTATAGCCAACTCTGGCCCACAGATGGCACAGCTGGCTGGAGAGAGGCTGGGGTATAATGCCCACATATGGTGGCTATAGCCAACTCTGGGCATTATAGCACACACATAGCACCTATACAGTCTATGTGCGAGACCAGTCGGGTCCAGAGAACATCTGAAAAGGTCAAATCACTGAATGACTTTGGATTTAGTGGGCAGTCTTTGGTAGGTAGGTTTTGGCGGTGGCTTTCAAATGTTTCCTGAGAGAATCTTGGTAACACTTTACTTGACAGGTGAGTTCATAACACATTCATAGCGGTCATAAACTGCACATAAAGCATTCATGACTGTTTCATGAGACATGACTCAACATTCATACCAAACCTTTCATGAATGTGGAAGACCAGAGTTACCAGAATCTCTTTAAGGCTGACTAGTAGGCCTAGTTCTCAAGGTCTTGGGACCCATGTGTGTGTGCAACCCATAGACAGGCGATCCACACAATAATGATCTTATTATGAAGTTATGAAACTATGCTGTATCACTACAGTATACATAGTCATAGATGGAGACCATCTGCACCACCAATACAAGCATATTGTGTCCATTACATTTTGGGCCAATAAAGTTAAAGTTATAGCTAAAGTTGATTGATATTTAGCAGAAGCTGTTATCCAAAGTGACATACTCACAACAGCAGGAATTGAACCCAGCTCAACTGATGGTCAGTCGGTGATGTTAGCACTGCTCCACCACACTCTATAGCTAATATGATTGTGATTCACATCGCTTCACTCAGGCCACAACAATCCTGCTGCTTAGCTCCGCTTATTAGCGAGGCAAAATACATCATGTGTCTAAAGCCCATTTAGGTGACCACCATTAAATGTAAAATCCACCAGAAGAGATGTGGATCTGTTCTCTTTGCTTTGCTTGATAAGCTGCTGCTGCTTCTCTAGTTTCCTCCTTCTAGCCATGAATCAAGTTGGCTACTTACTGGCAGTAAGAGCAGTAAGGATGTTTTGCCATAAGATGTCAGCAAAGAGATTTGTAGTTGGACATTATTCTGCTTTTGATCGCCACTATACAAAATCATGTGAAGCTCAGGCACAGCCAACCTGTAATCTGTTCCCTCTAAAATAAAATAAAATAAGACATGCATCATGTCTTAATGTTGGATTTGTTTAATGCAGAGCATTTTGAAATCTTTTGTAATACTCGTGTGTTTGACAAATATGTTTGAAATATATTTTGGCTACTAACAATTTGGTGTATTGCTCATTATTGCGTACACACTGCACCCAAACTATCAGGTTTTGGACCCCACAGGGCTACTCCAGAGGATTTACAACTATGACGGTATAAACCTTCAGATACACTTCTGAGTCAGATTGTTCTCAATACTGTACATGAGATGAATCTCTGTTTTAACTGCATGAATTCATCTTCAGTCCAACGTATACGACTGTGACATCCTCCTCCTTAGTGCCACCGACAGCCTAAGCAAACCCAATTACACATTCTCTATTATATGTGGTATAATGTTGTTCTGAACAGGAATCTACACACTGCCAGCCTCTTCAGTTTTGGAATTCTGCTCACATAGTGGTTACACCTCGGAGTTTATGACTCTTCAGAAGAACCCAGTCTGAGTGTAGTAGAAACTCTCTCTCTCACACACACACCTGCCACACACACACACACACACCTGTCAGACACACAGTGATGATGTTCACGCAGCTCCAGCAGCCTGGTGGCAGGCAGACAGGTACTGGGGCCCAGATATGGAGCTCAGATCACAGCAGACAGGTGCTGGGGCCCAGATACGGAGCTCAGATCATACACACACCCACACACACATCAGATCACACACACACACACGTCAGCCACACGGCTTGGTAACCTCGTAACTTGGCTACCCCGTAACCACTCCTTGCCCACAGGTACTGGTGCCTAGAGCACAGAAGTGCCACAAAGTTGGTAAGTATTAAAATAAGTTTATGTAGATAAATAAGTCGACATAAAGTTTAAAAATATTTTAAAATAAAGTTCTGCTGCAAGTCAATAATCCACAATGGCTGCTGCCTTATACAGCAGCATTGGAGCAAAGAGAAGTCCTCAATGGGGAAGCCCGATGCGTGACGTCACTGACCACGCCCCCTCGTGAAGATGGAAATCCCCAGTAGCGTCATGCGCTTCCACCCGGAACCGGCAATTCAAGGCACCTCGGGCAGTAAGCAACAGTAATCAGGGCCCAACAACGCAACAATACAACGCGATCACAAAATGCATATAACCAGGATAGCAACCGGACTTGGGCAGCCGTGGCCTACTGGTTAGCACTTCGGACCTGTAAAGGGAGGGTTGCCGGTTCGAACCCCGACCAGTAGGCATGGCTGAAGTGCCCATGAGCAAGGCACCTAACCCCTCACTGCTCCCCGAGCGCCGCTGTTGATGCAGGCAGCTCACTGCGCCGGGATTAGTGTGTGCTTCACCTCACTATGTGTACACTGTGTGCTGTGTGTGTTTCACTAATTCACGGATTGGGATAAATGCAGAGACCAAATTTCCCTCACGGGATCAAAAGAGTATATATACTTATTGTCACGCATTAACTATTTTGGCCACTAGATGTCGGCAAAAACTTCTGTTCTGTCCCTAGCTAGTCACTTGTTACCCAATCCTCTTGTTATCTAATTAACCTGTTCCTCAATGTCTCATTTCCTCATTGTGTCAGTGTATTTAAACCCTGCTCTTTGTCTGTGTCTTCGTGATTACCCTGTGTGTCTCAAGCTCTAAGCCTTTGTGGAAATTTTTGTCCTGTGGATTCTTTACCTCTGTGTTGACCCGGACTGTTTAAGGTATCTCCTTTGGATTCTCCTATTGGATTTGTTTGCCTTTCCTCCCTCGGACTGAACTCTGTTATCTGAACCCTGGCTTGGCTCTTGGACTTTGATTTTCTGGATTACGCCTTGGATTGATGTTTTTGGATTTAACTTTCTGGACTGTTTTTTACTTTTTTTCGGATCTTCTGAGCTTTTGTGTCTAAAACCTGAAATAAACTCAGTTAATCTTACTTTGTCTGCTCTGCACTTGAGTCATTAGTCTCAGTGGCCTAGTGGGTAAGTCAGTTTGCCACTCCGACGGCCCGGGTTCTAGACCCGACCGTGACACTTATACTATACTTTCGTTGGATATTGTGAGCGTTGGTTATATGCACGTCAAATCCTCGCAGCTACGGATGAAACGTCGGTAGTTACAGGCCCTCCTCCATCACTCCGGATAGCAGTCAAACACCTTGATCAACAAGGGCAAGGAAATCAGGACAAAGCAGACCAAAACACAGATAATGACAGGAACATTCATGCGGCTGGGAAGGTGTTCTTACGGCCCTTTGCAAGGGAATCGTGTGCGTTGAGCCCCCACCCCACTCCCGTCACAGCTGGCTGGCCTGCTTCCTTCCCGTTGTCTCCACCCGAACTCCCAGTAAGTCCGTATTGCTCTCTATTTATACGCCCCTGCTCATTCACGGCAATAATTGTCTCGTAATTGTCCATGACAAAGTGGTAAAAGTAATTTGTGCACACCAATGGCAAGTCTGTGTCAGGAATAGTATTACAGTATATCCACACTTCACACTAGGTAGGCACAGCAATCAGTGGTTCAATTAGAAAGACACAGCAAAAACACAAAAGCAATCCCATCACACACAGTGAATCACAGCAATCCAAATACTATGCTACTCCTTATACAGTCCCAACTGGCTGACACACACACACATGAACACACACACATGAACACACACACACCCTCCCTCCTGAGGCCTTTCCTCTTTGGCAGGAACTGCTGTCAGAACACTAACACTGGCAGCCAGAGCCAGGAGCGGTGTGTGTGTGTGTGTTTGTGTGTGTGGTAGGGGTACTAAAAATAAAGTTCCATCTAAAATAGTGATGCCAAATTTCTCTAAAACCACTGTGGACACACACACACTCATGTTAACCAACATCTACATGAGCTTTGATCTCCTTACACATTCAGTGCTTGCATACACACACACACACACACACACACAGACAAACTCATAATAATGATTCAAAGTTAGTAGACTAGCCTAAATGAGTGCAGGAGAAAGCGGCGGACAGAAATCAACCCAGCATTTGGACAGTGATATTGATTGATCTGGAGTATAATATAAATATAAATAAAATACCAATACCATCATGTCTTAATGTTGGATCTGTTTAATGGAGATTTTTAATCTTTTGTAATGCCCATGTGTTGGCAAATATATTTGACAACAATTTGGTGTATTGAACATTTTAGCACTGTGGAACAGCTCAACATGAAATCTTTTGAAAATGTGAATGTTACGATAAATCCATTACTGGTATTAGTAGTTGTATTAATTTCCTGTTTCATATACATCGTTTAGGCCTGCACAGCATGTGGCTATCAGCGTTACTGGCAGAATCCAAATATGCTGCACCGAAACATGCCAGCCTGCAATCTTCTACTTAGCGGTGCCATTCACTTTTCGGGCTGCATGGCTACTCAGACAATCAGGATGCTGAAGCTGTTTGGGCATCAGTGGGCAGTGCATCAGTGCCAGCACTTTTTTCCGCCATCAGCGCCACTACACAATTCCTACCATCGTGCAGGCCTGGCAGAAGGAGCAGAGAGGGATCATCAGAGAGCTGAAGGAGATTGGGGGTGGACTGATCCTCTCTGGTGACTGCAGGTAGGATGATTCAGCTCTTATTGCTGATACAGAAAACAGACCAGAAAACACAGTATTAACAGATTCATAAAGTGTCTGTGATTTTTGTTTCCATTAACAAAAAACCTGTCTTTGACATTCATAGATCAGACTCTCCTGGACATTGTGCCAAATATGGAACGTATTCCTTGATTGAAGAACGAATAAACAAGGTTTTGGATCTTCAACTTGTCCAGGTAGGTTAATATCCTAGACACATAAATCAGGTGTCAGATTTAAAAGCTACTGATATGACCAAATCTTTTTTTTTTTTTTTTTTTTTTTTTTTTAGCAGCACCTGGTGTTAGATAGAGGGTCTGAAGCACAGTGTCTGCGGTTCCTGAAGGACCGAGGCATGCAGTTGTCAGCCCTAATAACCGACAGAAATCGGCAGGTAAAAATGCTTGTACAGACCAGAATAGATAGATGGACCTCTATCATAACATCTACTGTAAAACTGTACTGTGAACTTGAAGTAAATATTCTCATTCTTAATGTGTTGCATATTATAGGTTGCTAAGTGGGTCCGTGAGGAGTTGTGTCCAGAAGGAACAAGGCATTTCTATGACATCTGGCATATTGGGAAAAGTATGTAACGTAATGTCGGTGCTGTAGCTTTGCTTAGTTTGGATGTTATTTGTGATTCTAGTAGCTTTTTCAATATTTCACGTTTCTGCTCTGGAACAGGTCTACAAAAAGCACTGGATACTGTGGCCAAGGAGAAGGATTGCGAGGACCTGAAGCTATGGAGACCCGCCATCAACCATTTATACTGGACTGCGGCTTCCACCCCAAATGGTGATCCTGATCAGATGGAGGCCAAGTGGCAGAGCATGTTGAACCATGTTCAGGATGTCCATGAACACAACTATCCTTCATTTCAACAATGTGCGCACCCACCTCTGGAAGGAGAGGGAAGGAACAAGCAGTGGCTTGAACCAGGTACAATAGAGTGTACAATTGGGGTCAGAGGTCACATTTGCATTTTGCTTGACAAAGATTTGTTTGAGTATGCTACTAATTGCCTTAGAGAATGCATAACCATTTGTAGAGGAAGAACGACATTCTGCAGGTCCCATCACGTCTGGTTTGTTCAACAGCCTTATTAAAGATGAAAAGTAAAACATGTGATCTAAATGTAGTCATGCCTTGTCAGTATTTTGTAATAATAATAATAATACTTATACAATACACTGTTTTATAAAGGATCAACAGCCGCGGTAAAGTTGGAAAGTGTTGCTTCCAGTGCCCTGCTGAAGGATATTCGACAGCTCTCACCACAACACCAAACATTTTCCTTGGAGGCATTCCATTGACTAATCCTTCACTTTGCGCCAAAGCACACCGGCTTTTCTTTTCTTGGAATGTACAGCAGGTAAATGTTGATGAAGGTTAATGGATGAGTATGGCTACAGCTAATGCAGTCTAATATAGCAGCCAAAACATCATTGAAAAAGGTCAAAATGGTTCATTTCAACAGCATCGCATAGCCTACTGACCGTAGAAATAATCATGAAATCGAATAGTCACCTCACTAACCTCATGCTGGAATGTATTGTATTGCTGGTGTATCACACTACATTGGCTTAGTTGTGGTCCCTAATACTCAAGTGTACCATTTTCCTACAGACTTCTCTTAGCGGCCCTCCACTTCAATAACAATGGAGACAGAGACGTGGCTCGAACGAACAATGGTGAGGTGCGCGATGCAGTATATACCATCATGTCTTAATGTTGGATCTGTTTAATGGAGATTTTTAATCTTTTGTAATGCCCATGTGTTGGCAAATATATTTGACAACAATTTGGTGTATTGAACATTTTAGCACTGTGGAACAGCTCAACATGAAATCTTTTGAAAATGTGAATGTTACGATAAATCCATTACTGGTATTAGTAGTTGTATTAATTTCCTGTTTCATATACATCGTTTAGGCCTGCACAGCATGTGGCTATCAGCGTTACTGGCAGAATCCAAATATGCTGCACCGAAACATGCCAGCCTGCAATCTTCTACTTAGCGGTGCCATTCACTTTTCGGGCTGCATGGCTACTCAGACAATCAGGATGCTGAAGCTGTTTGGGCATCAGTGGGCAGTGCATCAGTGCCAGCACTTTTTTCCGCCATCAGCGCCACTACACAATTCCTACCATCGTGCAGGCCTGGCAGAAGGAGCAGAGAGGGATCATCAGAGAGCTGAAGGAGATTGGGGGTGGACTGATCCTCTCTGGTGACTGCAGGTAGGATGATTCAGCTCTTATTGCTGATACAGAAAACAGACCAACACAGTATGAATAAGGCGAATTGAGAGTGTTCTTGATTGAGATTGAGTTTTCCTGATGAACAAAACAATATTTCAATACCATCCCTGACCATTGCTGATTAGCCATTGCTGTTCTTTTCTACTGCAGCAATATTGTAGCAAGGCTTTAACTTACACTCTTATTTAATTACTTCAGGCCAAAAGTATTTAAAGGGGAGATTTTTTTTCTTGTTAATATGCAATTCAACACCAAGTAAAATCTATAAAATCAAGTTTGCAAGACTTCACATTTCCTCATCAAAGTAACGAATCAGAACAGTCTAGATATTGTTCATATTTCCATTTGTTGCCTCATCCGCATCTAATGAAAACATGGTAATTTTGAGTTTTACAGACAACTCAGTTTTCCGATGAGCAGCAATACTGTGTGTGCTCATGCAGGAGGTCTGCGCATCTGATAACGACAATCTGGAGAGGGCGCTTTTGTCTTCAGCAACAGATTGTATAAGGTTGACAAGAGGTTGCGATATGGTGAGGGACAGGTCGTGTTGCGCTATGAAAGAACATGCGTAGCCTACTTAGCGCAAAAACGGTCAGCCATAGATAAACGTACACAAATCATGACGCTAATATGCGAGGTTCTGGTAGGCCTACTGGTTATGGTTTTGTGCTATACATTAATAATAGCAAAGTTTTAAGTTGACTATTTTAATTGCATGGTTATTTTTTGTCAACATACGCTCACAACCTACTGTCGTTAAAAGTGAGGCCTAAGCAAAATAGGCTACAAGGCTGTCTGTGCGTCATAAACACGACTGATCCCCTTACTCAACATAAAATAATAATGTCGCGAACTGTTAACACGCTCAGTCAAAACCTTCCGTCGCAAATTGTGAAAAACATTGTTGTAGCCTACATGTCAAAACAGACGGAAGGCATAGGCTACGGTTTATATTGCGTCACTTTACACATCATGTTAGTTGCATTGATTAAAAGCTGTATGCTGTATGCTGTATTGCATTGATTAAAAGCGGATCTGCATCGATCTCAAATATGACATTTCTAAAATCAAATTGACGGAAATCCGTCGTACGACGGAGAACTTTAATCCTTGTCACGCTACGTGAGGATATTAGACTAAATCTACTGATCATTTGAAAAATTAAGACCTCCGTGAAAAAATTCCAGACTTTGAGGTGAAATTCAATACTTTTTAAGGCCTTAATTTAGGAAAATGAAATGTAATACTTTTTAATACTTTTAAGACTCATATTTTGATTTCTTTCTTCTGTCTTAATATTTTACATTTAGGATTGGATATGTCTTTGTTATGGTAAAAGTTCTGTGAGTTTAAAGTTGGCAGGTGCTTAGGGCTAACCCAAGCAGAGGCTGTTATAGATAGATAGATAGATAGATAGATTTACTTTATTGATCCCCAGGGGAAATTCAAGGTCTCAGTAGCATACAGACAACACACACATTCACTGACAGCAGAAAAAAGTAATTAAAAGTATATAATATAAGAACACAACTAAGCAGTTAGGATAGTAGAAGATAAAGAATATACTAAATATACTAAAATATAAATTATACTAATTAACACTTAATCTAAATCAATTCTAAAAGCAGTATCCACATAGTGGTGATTAATCAATCAAGAGGCCCTTGCAATGACTGAGGCAGGGACTAAGCCTGTGATTTTCTGTGCATAAGGTAAGGTAAGGTGTTCTGTGTGAGTGAGTGAGTGTCATGGTGATAGTGATAGTGGTCATGGTGATAGTGCAAATGAGTAAGTCCAACAGTGCAAGAATAAGTATATATATCTATATATCTATCTATATAACTATTTTAAGAAAAGGTATAAGTGTGGCCACAGTTCGGCTGTGGCATGGAGGGAAGGGTTATGCATATGTGCTAATGTGCTAATATATCACGCAAACAGTGAGGCAGAAAGACAGTGGTAAAAAGTGGCTAGTGGACAGACAGTATCCAAACATGGAGGGGGTGAAGAGGCAGACAGACTATGCAGAGAAGTCTATCTCTCCTCTTCCCTTAAGGGAAGCATTGAACAGTTCAGTGGCCCTGGGAACAAATGACTTCCTCAGTCTGTCTGTTGTGCAAGGCAGTGAGCGAAGTCTCCAGCTGATCAGGCTCTTCTGCTTAACAATAGTGCTGTGGAGTGGGTGACATTCATTGTCCAAGATGTTGATCAGTTTGTTCAGGGTCCTTTTGTCAGATATTGAAGTGATGCACTCCAGTTCAGCTCCCACTACAGAGCCAGCTTTCCTTACCAATGTAATCAGCCTGTCAACCTACACCTCATATAGGACCATACTGGTCAATTTCCTAACACGTTTTCCCCCTCTGCACAGCCACCCTGCCCTGTCTTTCTTGTACTCGAGCTGGTCTATTCCAACACTGCCATTTTTTCTTGGAAGGACACACACATCTTTGGAGGTACATTTTGTGGTTGTGACTCAAGTTTAAAGATTTATTTACTACAGTATTTGAGATGAACAGAGGAACATTTGCATACAGTCATTTTCTGTGCATTAGTCGCATTGTGTATAAACCACAGGACAGTGTAATACCATATTAATACCATATTAACTGCCCCCGCGTATTAACCTCATAGCTGAAGAAATTTAGCAAAATCAATGTATAAACCTCGGCTAATAGTTGGGATATTATGGTACTGCAACTTTAAAAGTTTAATATTTGGAAAAAATAGAGGAAAAAATGATGGAAGATAAACAACATAACATAAAAAAGATAAACACTAGAATCGTTGAGATTTCACCTTATAGCCTACTATCTTACACCCGGTGCAACATGGTGCCTAGCGCAACGCAACTCTTGTTACTATCTTACACCCAAGGCAGTCATGGATATTTCGCCATGCACTCCAGTTCAATTGAACATTGCACCCACAAGTGTGTCAATTAAAAAAACAGGTTTGGTCAGGCCCATGATCCAAAAATCACAACATCTTAAACCCATTAAATCAAAAGATCTTAAACCCATTAAGAATCATTACACCACTGACCAAGAAAATCTTGGTCTAAAGCAAAAAGCGCATAAAAGCACAGCTATTTTGAAGGCACACTGTCACAAAATGTAAGCAGCCCTTAGCAACGAGTCCCAGGCAATGCCAAGTCCAGAGTCTTCAAAGAGTTTCCTTGTCTGACAGTTTACATAGTCCATCAAATTTTAGCTGTCACATCCATCAACACAAGGAGAGATTTTTCTTCTCGTTGGACGCTTCTATCATTATGATTATCTTAGTTATTGTTCCTGGTGTGCCCGTCAGGGCAGTGTATCTGCATTCTTCCCTCCTCTAATTTTTCTATGTGAAAGCACAGACTGTATGGCGAAGGCAGAAAGCAGTGACCCCGCAGGCCTTGAACCCGGGTCTCTGGGTACTAAAGCTGCAGCTTGACTGCAATGGCAAAGAGCCAGACTCGTTGGTATGGCAGTCAGAGTGCAGAGACCATAGACATTTGAGGTTTGCCAATGCCACTAAAGCTAACTCAATGCACTGCCACCAGGCGCCCCTTCTTTTTAGAACTTTTAGTTTTTGGTACCACACTCATGAGGTCGCTATGATAATATGCAACCTAGGAAATCTTATAACATTACACTACTGGTCAAAAGTTTAGAAACTTCTTTTATGGGTCTTTCTTTTTCTGACTGAAAAACTTAGATCTATGAAATAACACACCTGGGATTTTGTAGTAAATAAGAAGAGTAAAAAAACTAATGTTTTAGAGAACATTCGGAACATAGAGAACAATAGGAACATTCGGAACATAGAGAACAATAGGAAACCTGCCACTTGCCGCTGGTTAGTGTGATCCCCCCCTTACGGTACGTGTCCATTATCACGGTAAAACCCACCACACCGCACATAGCCCATTGATTTATGGAGAGCGGCAAGGCTTAGCTAACACATCTGCAATGCACCTCGGGAAGGCATTCTAGCAGAAGGGCAGTCGTGAGGGGCAGTCGTGGCCTACATGGTTAAGGCTTCGGGCTTGGAACCGAAGGGTTGCCGGTTCGATCCCCGACCAGTAAGAATGGCTGAAGTGCCCTTGAGCAAGGCACCTAACCCCTCGCTAAAAACTGGGACCCTAAGTAAAATCCTGCCAAGGGCCCCTCTTACCTGAACTCCAAAATGTATCCATGCATATAACACTGCATGAAAAGTGTGATTTTCACCCCCGCAAATGACCGGAGATCTCCCTCATTTTCGGTAGTTGACAACAATTTGCAACCCGCGCTTGTCGCCGTTTGTCTGTGCCACAAATTGTCGGAACCGGACAATGACGTATGTGGAGAGCTTTCAGAGTGCTAAGGCCCTAATTAGCATATGAATGCAGCGAAACCGCAGCTGGCCAGGCCTGGCTTGAATATCCTTACTCAGTATTGGATGAAACCACAACTTTCAAACAAGTAAAATCACTCGTGATTGGTTGGCAGATCCCCAATAATAATGCATGTATATATATATATATATATATATATATATATATATATATATATATATATATATATATATATATATTTATTCATATTATGCTGTATATTCATGTTATCCTATGTAGGCTACTACACTATTATTAGGCTACCATCAAGGACATGAATGAATTTATTGTCACGGTTCAGACAGACGACCTGAGGACCACAATTGCGTCACACCAGAAAGTTTATTAAACTTAAGGGAAAAGGGAAGTAGGGAGTGAGGAAGGCTCCAGGGTTACTGGGAATAACCGGGATTCCGTCCAATGCGCTGGGTCTGTGTGCCCCCAGTGGCAGCGATCGTCCCTATGACGACGGTGGTGGGTGGTCCGAAGTCCTGGGGGAACACAGACACAACAGGGCGGATGAAACAAGGCAGAAGTACAGTTCAAGGGAGATCCAAATTCGTAGTAGCAAGGCAGAAGGCTGGTCAGAGTTACCGGGATCGAAGAGTAGTCAGGAGTCAAGCACGGGCAGAAAGCAGGTCTGGTTCTCTGGGGCAGAAGAGTATCCAAGATTCAGGCAGGTCCAGGGTCACAAAACAAGAGTGAGCCAGAAGCGAGCAAACAGGTTCAGGTGTGAGCTTTGCAGACGATCTGACAAAGGAGAGCTGAAAGACAGGGCTTTAAATACTGGGAGAGGTTAGTGGGTAATGCAGCGCAGCTGGCAGAGTAATTAGAGCAGAGCAGAGCAGGGACAGGTGGAGCTAGTTAGGCTGAGTAGAGAGAGTGGTGAGCAGAGTGGAAGATAGTGGAAACCAATTAAGGTGGTAACCCGTGGAGTGAGAGGGCTCATGACAGAACCCCCCAAGGGACGGCCCCAGAAGTCCCAAGAGCAACACCACCACCGGGCGGGAGGAGGGGAGCCGGAGGAGGGCTAGAAACTCCTCCCGAACGGTCCGAGTGAACGTCCTCATCCTCGGAGGAAGCCGGAGGGTCGTGGTCGGGAGATGGGACAGGTCCCGAGACAGGGTCAGGCACAGGACGGGAAGCTGGGCGGGCAGGACGGTTAGGGACCCCTCTGGGGCGGCCCCTACGGATTGCAGGTTGATCAGGATGCCGTTGGTGGAAGGCGGTGATGAGAGTCCTATCCACAATCCGACTAGCTGGCACCCAGGTCCTTTCCTCAGGTCCATAGCCCTCCCAGTCAATGAGGTACTGGAGGCCCCTACCCCTCCGTCTGGACCGAAGCAGGCGGCGGACGGTGTAAACCAGACCACCATCGACGAGCCGTGGAGGAGGAGGACAAGGCGCAGCAGGGACCAGCGGACTCTCATGAATGGGCTTAATCTTAGACACATGGAAAGTGGGGTGCACCCTCATGGAATTAGGCAGTTGGAGCCGGACAGCAGTTGGGCTAATCACTCTTCACGATAGGGAATGGGCCAAGGAACCGAGGTGCCAGCTTTTGCGACTCCACCCTGAGTGGCAGGTTCTTCGATGACAACCACACCCTTTGACCAACATGGTAGGTGGGAGCAGGAATTCTCCGACGGTTGGCCCCGGTAGTGTAGCTGGCAACGGATCTGAGGAGTGTGGCTCGTGACCAGGTGCGGCGACATCGACGGGCAAAAGCAAGTGCAGATGGGCAAGTAACCTCCCCTTCCTGGCTGGCAAATAGAGGAGGCTGGTATCCATAAACACATTGGAAGGGGGACATACCGATGGCAGAGCAGGTCAGAGAATTGTGTGCGTACTCTACCCATGTCAATTGCTGCGACCAGGAGTGGGGGGGTTGCGTGAGGTCATGCATCGCAGTGCCTTCTCGAGCTCCTGATTTGCCCGCTCTGACTGCCCATTGGATTGGGGATGGAATCCGAAGTCAGACTGACTGTGGCTCCCAGCAGGTGACAGAACTCCTTCCAAAAGGCGGAGGAGAATTGTGGGCCACGGTCAGAAACTACATCCTTTGGCAGTCCGTGGATCCGGAAGACGTGTTCCAGGACCACCTGGGCGGTCTCCTTGGCGGTTGGGAGCTTGGGGAGGGGAACGAAGTGTGCCATCTTGCTGAATCGGTCAACTATGGTGAGAATGACGGTCATGCCACTTGAAGGGGGCAGCCCCGTGACAAAGTCAAGGGCGATGTGAGACCAGGGACGTCTGGGCACAGGCAGGGGCTGCAGCAATCCGGCTGGGGGCTGGCAGGACGACTTGTGTTGGTTGCAGATGGGGCAGGCTTGGGCGAATTCCCGCACATCCCTTCTCAGAGAGGGCCACCAGAACCTCTGGGCGAGCAGGTTGTAAGTCGCGGGTGGAGCCAGGGTGACAAGCTAGGGCGGGAGTCATGTCCCCACTGAATGACCTGGGACCTCAGGTTTTCGGGGACAAAAAGGCGGTCAGCTGGGCAAGCTGGGGACCTGGCTGGTTACGGAGAGCTTCCAGCACCTGTTCCTCAACAGCCCAGGTCAGAGCTGCTACGATGCAGGGACTTGGCAGAATCGACACAGGATCCTTGGAGGGGTGTCATCCTTCTGGAATTGACGGGAGAGGGCGCCTGGCTTGGTGTTGCGTGATCCAGGCCGGTATGACAGAGTGAAATTAAACCTGGTGAAGAACAGGGCCCAGCGGGACTGCCTGGAGTTCAACCGCTTGGCCGTCTTGGATGTACTCCAAGTTCTTATGATCGGTCCAAACGAGAAATGGAATGGTGGACCCCTCCAGCCAGTGACGCCACTCCTCCAAGGCAAGCTTCACAGCCAGCAGCTCTCGGTTTCCCTATGTCGTAATTGCACTCAGAGGGGACAACCGACGGGAGAAAAGGCACAGGGATGGAGCTTCCTATCCTCCGCAGCCCACTGAGAAATCACAGCACCAACTCCCACATCCGGTATGTCCACCTCCACAATGAATTGCCGGGTCCACATCAGGCATCTGGAGGATGGGAGCGAGGTGAACCTACCTTGAGGGTACTGAAGGCTTTGTCGGCTGCTGGGGTCCAGGTGAAGGGTTGCTTGGTGCTGGTTAGAGCAGTGAGAGGGGCAGCAATGGTACTGTAGTTCCGATAAACTTTCTATAGAAGTTAGCAAACCCCAGAAACTGTTGCAGCTTCTTTCTGTTCTCCGGAACTGGCCATGAAGTGACTGCTGATATTTTGGCAGGATCCATTTGGATACTTCCCTCTGCCACTATGTACCCCAGGAAGGCCACTGTCTTGACGTGAAACTCACATTTCTCTGCCTTGGCGTAGAGGGAATTCTCCAGGAGACGATGAAGGACTTGCTGGACATGGCGGGTGTGTTCAGACAGGTTTCTGGAGTAGATTAAGATGTCATCCAGGTAAACGAAGACAAACTTGTTTAACATGTCCCGCAGCACATCATTCACTAGAGCCTGGAACACAGCAGGAGCATTGGTGAGGCCAAAAGGCATAACCAGATACTCGTGAGTGGCCTGTTGGTGTATTGAATGCGGTTTTCCATTCATCTCCCTCCCGGATCCGCACTAGGTGGTAAGCGTTTCTGAGATCCAACTTGGTAAAACAGTGGCTCCCTGGAGCAACTCAAAGGCAGAGGTGAGCAGAGGCAGAGGGTAACGGTTCTTCACTGTGATGTCGTTGGAGTCCCCTGTAGTCGATGCAGGGGCTTAAGAGATCCGTCCTTCTTCCCCACAAAGAAGAAGCCAGCACCAGCAGGAGATGAAGATGGACGGATTAATCCTGCGGACAGAGAGTCGTTGATGTAGTCCTCCATGGACTTTCTTTCAGGAGCAGACAACGAATAAAGACGGCCCTTTGGAGGGGCCGCCCAGGGAGGAGGTCGATGGCACAGTCGCACGGGTCGGTGAGGGGCAGAGATGTGGCTCTTGCTTTGTTAAACACTTCTCTGAGACCATGGTAGCATTCTGGGACATTGGAGAGGTCAGGAGCCGGAGTTAGTGGGTACTGGCCGAGGGGGTAGCGGCAGCAAGCAGGCAGGTTCGGTGGCAGTCCTCTCCCCACTCCCTGATCACCCCGGTCACCCAGTCGAGCTGAGGGTTGTGCCGGCGGAGCCATGGGTAACCCAGGATGAGGGGTTGGCCTGGAGAAGGGAGCAGGTGAAACTGGATAGTTTCTTGATGGTTTCCGGACAGACCCATCGAGACCGGGGCCGTGACATGAGTGACCGATCCGGTAAGTGTCCGGCCCAGTGCCCGGCAGGAATAGGAGGTGTCAAACGGGTGGTTCTCCAGTCCCAGTTGGCGTGCCAGCTTGATGTCCATTATGTTGGCTTCGGCGCCAGAATCCACCAGAGCAGCCAGGGTGTGAGTTGAGTCAGAGAGGCGGAGGTGAACCTGCAGCAGGGGTTTGGCGGTCGGAGGACTGGATGGTCATTGAGCTCAACCGACTCTCCCTATGCCCGTGAGCTTCGCCTTTAAAAGGGCAGGTTACCACACGATGTCCATCACCTCCACAATAGAGGCAGAGGTTTGAGGTGAAGCGCGCTTGGCGCCTGCAGGAGTGAGAGAGGCTCGCCCAATCTCCATGGGCTCAGACTGGTCAAGCTGACTTGGGTGAGTGGCAGTAGATGACAGGAGCCCAGTCGGATCTCTCCGGATGCCGGTAGTTGGTGGACCTTGGCTCTCCCCTCTCATGCGGCGATCGGTCTGTATCCTTCTGTCGATCCGACAGTCAGTGCGATGGCTTCATCAAGAGTGGAAGGCAGTTCATGGGAGACCAACTTCGTCCCTGATATAGTTGGCCAAGCTATGGAAGAACGCTGTCCACCAACGATGGTGTGTTCCAAGAACTTCGCCTTGCCAGGGTTCGAAGTCGATGGAATGGTCTGCGACTGTACGTCTGCCTTGTCGAATACTGAACAGTTCACGAGACGCCTCTGCGGTTGGTGAATCCAGGTCAAACACCTTCAGCATCTCCTCAGCAAACAGGTCGGAAGGTTGCACATGCGGGGTTTGACGCTCAACTCTGCTGTTCCCCAGAGTCGAAGCCTCGCCCGGCCAGGTGAGTGATGGCATACCCAACTTTGGCCCCTTCCGTGGGCGAAGGTCCTTGGCTGCAAGGAGAACTGAAGTCGGCAGCTAGTCAGGAATGGCCGGACCTGGGTTGAATCGCCGTTGAACCGCTCGGGGTTTCCAATCTTGGGTTCCGGAGCAGCGGCTGCAGTGACCAGGGCAGGTAACTCGGGGGCAGGGCTGGTGGGCAGACCGCCTGGAACTGGGCCGGTGGGCGGAGTGGCTGGGGTAAGGTTGGTGAGGAGTTGGATGATCATGGCGAGTTGTTGTTGCTGCTGGAACTGTTGCTGCTGGAACTGCTGATGCTGTTGGTGGCCGACCTGAAGCAGGGGAGGTGATGTCGCCGCCATGGGGCTAGCCCTCTCTCAGTGTGTTCCAGGCGCTGCATGGCGGTGGGTTGCTCAGGTTCGGCCGGTTTCCATGTCGGGGAAGTGTGCGCTGAGTCCATGATGGTCAGATCGCACTGTCACGGTTCAGACAGACGACCAGAGGACCACAATTGCGTCACACACCAGAAAGTTTATTAAACTTAAGGGAAAAGGGAAGTAGGGAGGAGTGAAGGCTCCAGGGGTTACTGGGAATAACCGGATTCCGTCCCAATGCGCTGGGTCTGTGTGCCCCCAGTGGCAGCGATGCGTCCCTATGACGACAGTGGTGGGTGGTCCGAAGTCCTGGGGGAACACAGACACAACGGGCGGATGAAACAAGGCAGAAGTACAGTTCAAGGAGATCCAAATTCGTAGTAGCAAGGCAGAAGGCTGGTCAGAGTTACCGGATCAAGAGTAGTCAGGAGTCGTTACGGCAGAAAGCAGGTCTGGTTCTCTGGGGCAGAAGAGTATCCAAGATTCAGGCAGGTCCAGGGTCACAAAACAAGAGTGAGCCAGAAGCCTTGAAAGCAAACAGGTTCCGGGTGTGAGCTTTGCAGACGATCTGACAAAGGAGAGCTGAAAGACAGGGCTTTAAATACTGGGAGAGGTTAGTGGGTAATGCAGCGCAGCTGGCAGAGTAATTAGAGCAGAGCAGAGCAGGGACAGGTGGAGCTAGTTAGGCTGAGTAGAGAGAGTGGTGAGCAGAGTGGAAGATAGTGGAAACCAATTAAGGTGGTAACCCGTGGAGTGAGAGGGCTCATGACAGAACACCCTTTGACCAACATGGTAGGTGGGAGCAGGAATTCTCCGGCGGTTGGCCCCGGTAGTGTAGCTGGCAAACGGATCTGAGGAGGTGGCTCGGCTTGTGACCAGGTGCGGCGACATCGACGGGCAAAAGCAAGTGCAGATGGGCAAGTAACCTCCCCTTCCTGGCTGGCAAATAGAGGAGGCTGGTATCCATAAAACACATTGGAAGGGGACATACCGATGGCAGAGCAGGTCAGAGAATTGTGTCGCACTCTACCCATGTCAATTGCTGCGACCAGGAGTGGGGGTTGCGTGAGGTCATGCATCACGAAAAAGCCTTCTCGAGCTCCTGATTTGCCCGGGCCTGACTGCCCATTGGATTGGGATGGAATCGGAAGTCAGACTGACTGTGGCTCCCAGCAGGTGACAGAACTCCTTCCAAAAGGCGGAGGAGAATTGTGGGCCACGGTCAGAAACTACATCCTTTGGCAGTCCGTGGATCCGAAGACGGTTCCAGGACCACCTGGGCGTCTCCTTGGCGGTTGGGAGCTTGGGAAGGGGAACGGCGTGCCATCTTGCTGAATCGGTCAACTATGGTGAGAATGACGGTCATGCCACTTGAAGGGGCAGCCCCGTGACAAAGTCAAGGGCGATGTGAGACCAGGGACGCCTGGGCACAGGCAGGGGCTGCAGCAATCCGGCTGGGGGCTGGCAGGGCGACTTGTGTTGGTTGCAGATGGGGCAGGCTTGGACGAATTCCCCGTACATCCCTTCTCAGAGAGGGCCACCAGAACCTCTGGGCGAGCAGGTTGTAAGGCGCGGTGGAGCCAGGGTGACAAGCTAGGCGGGAGTCATGTCCCCACTGAATGACCTGGGACCTCAGGTTTTCGGGACAAAAAGGCGGGTCAGCTGGGCAAGCTGGGACCTGGCTGGTTACGGAGAGCTTCCAGCACCTGTTCCTCAACAGCCCAGGTCAGAGCTGCTACGATGCAGGGACTTGGCAGAATCGACACAGGATCCTTGGAGGGGGTGTCATCCTTCTGGAATTGACGGGAGAGGGCGTCTGGCTTGGTGTTGGGCGTGATCCAGGCGGTATGACAGAGTGAAATTAAACCTGGTGAAGAACAGGGCCCAGCGGGACTGCCTGGGAGTTCAACCGCTTGGCCCGTCTGGATGTACTCCAAGTTCTTATGATCGGTCCAAACGAGAAATGGAATGGTGGACCCTCCAGCCAGTGACGCCACCCTCCAAGGCAAGCTTCACAGCCAGCAGCTCTCGGTTCCCTATGTCGTAATTGCACTCAGAGGGGGACAACCGACGTGAGAAAAAGGCACAGGGATGGAGCTTCCTATCCTCCGCAGCCCACTGAGAAATCACAGCACCAACTCCCACATCCGAGGCGTCCACCTCCACAATGAATTGCCGGTCCACATCAGGCATCTGGAGGATGGGAGCGGAGGTGAACCTTACCTTGAGGGTACTGAAGGCTTTGTCGGCTGCTGGGGTCCAGGTGAAGGGTTGCTTGGTGCTGGTTAGAGCAGTGAGAGGGGCAGCAATGGTACTGTAGTTCCGGATAAACTTTCTATAGAAGTTAGCAAACCCCAGAAACTGTTGCAGCTTCTTTCTGTTCTCCGGAACTGGCCATGAAGTGACTGCTGATATTTTGGCAGGATCCATCTGGATACTTCCCTCTGCCACTATGTACCCCAGGAAGGCCACTGTCTTGACGTGAAACTCACATTTCTCTGCCTTGGCGTAGAGGGAATTCTCCAGGAGACGATGAAGGACTTGCTGGACATGGCGGGTGTGTTCAGACAGGTTTCTGGAGTAGATTAAGATGTCATCCAGGTAAACGAAGACAAACTTGTTTTAACATGTCCCGCAGCACATCATTCACTAGAGCCTGGAACACAGCAGGAGCATTGGTGAGGCCAAAAGGCATAACCAGATACTCGTAGTGGCCTGTTGGTGTATTGAATCACGGTTTTCCATTCATCTCCCCCTCCCGGATCCGCACTAGGTGGTAAGCGTTTCTGAGATCCAACTTGGTAAAACAGTGGCTCCCTGGAGCAACTCAAAGGCAGAGGTGAGCAGAGGCAGAGGGTAACGGTTCTTCACTGTGATGTCGTTGGAGTCCCCTGTAGTCGATGCAGGGCGAAGAGATCCGGCCCTTCTTCCCCCACAAAGAAGAAGCCAGCACCAGCAGGAGATGAAGATGGACCGGATTAATCCCCATGGACAGAGAGTCGTTGATGTAGTCCTCCATGGACTTTCTTTCAGGAGCAGACAACGAATAAAGACGGCCCTTTGGAGGGGCGTTCCAGGGAGGAGGTCGATGGCACAGTCGCACGGGTCGGGTGAGGGGGCAGAGATGTGGCTCTTGCTTTGTTAAACACTTCTCTGAGACCATGGTAGCATTCTGGGACATTGGAGAGGTCAGGAGCGGAGTTAGTGGGTACTGGCCGAGGGGGTAGTGCGGCAGCAAGCAGGCAGGTTCGTGGCAGTCCTCTCCCCACTCCCTGATCACCCCGGTCACCCAGTCGAGCTGAGGGTTGTGCCGGCGGAGCCATGGGTAACCCAGGATGAGGGGTTGGCCTGGAGAAGGGAGCAGGTGAAACTGGATAGTTTCTTGATGGTTTCGGACAGACCCATCGGTGACCGGGCCGTGACATGAGTGACCGATCTGAGTAAGTGTCCGGCCCAGTGCCCGGGCAGGAATAGGAGGTGTCATCACGGTGGTTCTCCAGTCCCAGTTGGCGTGCCAGCTTGATGTCCATTATGTTGGCTTCGGGCCCAGAATCCACCAGAGCAGCCAGGGTGTGAGTTGAGTCAGAGAGGCGGAGGTGAACCTGCAGCAGGGGTTTGGCGGTCGGAGGACTGGATGGTCATTGAGCTCAACCGACTCTCCCTATGCCCGGTGAGCTTCGCCTTTAAAAGGGCAGGTTACCACACGATGTCCATCACCTCCACAATAGAGGCAGAGGTTTGAGGTGAAGCGCGCTGGCGCTGCAGGAGTGAGAGAGGCTCGCCCAATCTCCATGGGCTCAGACTGGTCAAGCTGACTTGGGTGAGTGGCAGTAGATGACAGGAGCCCAGTCGGATCTCTCCGAATGCCGGTAGTTGGTGGACCTTGGCGCCCCCTCTCACGACGACGGGTCTGTATCCTTCTGTCGATCCGGACAGTCAGTGCGATGGCTTCATCAAGAGTGGAAGGCAGTTCATGGGAGACCAACTCGTCCTTGATATAGTTGGCCAAGCTATGGAAGAACGCGTCCACCAACGATGGTGTGTTCCAAGAACTTCGTCTTGCCAGGGTTCGGAAGTCGATGGAATGGTCTGCGACTGTACGTCTGCCTTGTCGAATACTGAACAGTTCACGAGACGCCTCTGCGGTTGGTGAATCCAGGTCAAACACCTTCAGCATCTCCTCAGCAAACAGGTCGAAGGTTGCACATACGGGGTTTGACGCTCAACTCTGCTGTTCCCCAGAGTCGAGCTCGGCCCGTCAGGTGAGTGATGGCATACCCAACTTTGGCCCCTTCCGTGGCGAAGGTCCTTGGCTGCAAGGAGAACTGAAGTCGGCAGCTAGTCAGGAATGGCCGGACCTGGGTTGAATCGCCGTTGAACCGCTCGGGGTTTCCAATCTTGGGTTCCGGAGCAGCGGCTGCAATGACCGGGCAGGTAACTTCGGGGGGCAGGGCTGGTGGGCAGACTGCCTGAACTGGGCCGGTGGGCGGAGTGGCTGGGGTAAGGTTGGTGAGGAGTTGGATGATCATGGCGAGTTGTTGTTGCTGCTGGAACTGCTGCTGGAACTGCTGATGCTGTTGGTGGCCGACCTGAAGCAGGGAGGTGATGTCGCCGCTCATGCGGGCTAGCCCTCTCTCAGTGTGTTCCAGGCGTTGCATGGCGGTGGGTTGCTCAGGTTCGTCGGTTTCCATGTCGGGGGAAGTGTGCGCTGAGTCCATGATGGTCAGATCGTACTGTCACGGTTCAGACAGACGACCAGAGGACCACAATTGCGTCACACCAGAAAGTTTATTAAACTTAAGGGAAAAGGGAAGTAGGGAGTGAGTGAAGGCTCCAGGGGTTACTGGGAATAACCGGGGATTCCGTCCAATGCGCTGGGTCTGTGTGCCCCCAGTGGCAGCGATGCGTCCCTATGACGACAGTGGTGGGTGGTCCGAAGTCCTGGGGGGAACACAGACACAACGGGCGGATGAAACAAGGCAGAAGTACAGTTCAAGGGAGATCCAAATTCGTAGTAGCAAGGCAGAAGGCTGGTCAGAGTTACCGGGATCGAAGAGTAGTCAGGAGTCGTTACGGCAGAAAGCAGGTCTGGTTCTCTGGGGCAGAAGAGTATCCAAGATTCAGGCAGGTCCAGGGTCACAAAACAAGAGTGCGCCAGAAGCGCGAGCAAACAGGTTCCGGGTGTGAGCTTTGCAGACGATCTGACAAAGGAGAGCTGAAAGACAGGGCTTTAAATACTGGGAGAGGTTAGTGGGTAATGCAGCGCAGCTGGCAGAGTAATTAGAGCAGAGCAGAGCAGGGACAGGTGGAGCTAGTTAGGCTGAGTAGAGAGAGTGGTGAGCAGAGTGGAAGATAGTGGAAACCAATTAAGGTGGTAACCCGGTGGAGTGAGAGGGCTCATGACATTTATAGAGGAAATGAACATTTGCCAGGAACATGTTTATGCAAAGAAAGAGCTTTATTAAAACAAACACAACTATATACAAAGCTAGGATCTGCCCACACATGGGTAGAGGATGATCCAAAAACTACAACTCTGTGAACTGTCCATTTGCCTCCTCGGGGTTGTAGGTAACTGGCAGCATTCTTTCCGAGGCGGGTCCGATGTGCAGACGCCTATTGTGCGTGGCTCTGTACTTCGGAGTCGCCTCTAACCGGGACTGCAGCTTCACACAGAGTTCAGAGAGCTCCGGCCTACGAAATGACGGCGACCGTACAATCCATCCAGAGACCCCGCCAACAACGCCATCTTCTTCGTCAGACATGAGGTCTACGGTGGCGGACTTCCAGAGTTCCACCTAGTCATCTGCTAGCACACGATTGTCACGATGTCTCGATTCCAGCAGCTGTATAAAAAACAATGAATCAGTACTGTGCGATGCGATGCACTGCGTATGGACACAACACATCTATCAATGCTCCTGAAAAATAGTCACCAAATAAAGTCTTACCCTCTTTCTTCTCGCTCGACTCCGAGCTGAACTCTTCGCAGCTTCCGCCCACAATGAGTTTTCTGGCTGGGTATATCTAAAGCTCCTGCGTACCGTCTCGTAATATGTCTTACAGGCGGCTGGAAAACAATTAGGCTAAATGAGAGTGGTATGAATAAAAAAATCAAATGCAACAGTAACATTAAACAAGGAAGGAGAAACAGTAAAAAAAAGTCACTTACACACAGTGATGCCAGTAACGCATTACTTAGTAATCACGTTAGTCTATTTTTACCACTTTTTTCGGTAATGAGTAATCTAACGCGCTACTATTTACAAACCAGTAATCAGATTAAAGTTATTTATCTAAGTTACTGTGCGTTACTATTTTTGTCATTTTCCTTAAAAAGATATATTCTTTGCTTTCTTCTTGTCTTGGGGATTAATGTCATGTAGGCTATGCTCACGTTTTCAGCATGAGAACAATTCACGTGTAAAACCATGCAGCGACACAAACGTAAACAACAATGGAGGGAGAGAGAGAGATGCACATTTCATCAGTCATTACTTTGAGTTTGTCAGCTAAACATGACAACATTAAGTTACATTGTACATTCTGTGCTGGCGACAAAGTGCTGTCTAGCTAGACGTCCCAAGTCTCCCGACGTTTTGGGAGTCTCCCACATATTGATAGCGGCTTCTTGACGCCCGCAAAATCTCCCGGAACCTAGAGCGAACAAAAGCACGCAAGCCAGACCGGACTTCAAATAGCGTGTGCATATGAGTTTAACGCGCACACAACGGAGAGGGAGAGAGAGAGGAGTGGTGTGTTTGTGCCTGAAGTGCATCCAAGACAGAGAGCATCCTGGTCTGTTTTGCTAAATCAACCAATCAGTTTTCAGTGTAGGTGGGCTTATAACTATTTTCTCCCGAACTTAATTAATCAGTTCAGTCAGTGTATCTAGGAACAGGAGCGTCATGGCAGCGTCAGTGCCCCTCAAAAAGGAAGATTTAAGACCGATTTCACATTAGACTACACAAAAGTGTACCCAATTGTCTCATAAGATTAAAACATAATGACAGTCTTGCACACTGCACTGTTTGTAACAGCGACTTTAGCATTGCTCACAGCGGGTTAAATGATTGCAAAAGACTTGTTGAGGTGAGTTTAACAAGTGTAATTTCATTTGCATATTACTCAGGCCTATACAAGATGGCTAGTTGCCAAGGCTACATGAAAAAAAAAATCTACAAAAAAATCTACATATTTTACTATAACAATTTCTATCAATAGGCCTTCCTTATTTTGGTGTTGGTATTATTGAACAAACATCTGAATTTCAGTATCTAAGTAGGTTAGGTTGGGATGTCTGCTATACATGGCTGACATTACTGTTAAAATGCACTTCCAGTATAGTGAGTATTGGCAAAACCGGGTCATCATTTTATGTTGAGGGGGTGGGGGGTGTTAATAAACAGCTGCTGAAAGTAACTAATAAAGTAACTTGTAATCTAACTTAGTTACTTTTAAAATCAAGTAATCAGTAAAGTAACTAAGTTACTTTTTAAAGGAGTAATCAGTAATCAGATTACTTTTTCAAGGTAACTGTGGCAACACTGCTTACACACAATGTCGTCTTTATCAACATCGTGTAAATCGACTTGCAGATATTGCTCCGAGCAAATAGGAGGTCACCACCTCATTATGAGGCAAGATTAGTCTGTGAAAACAAAATGTACAGTTATGATCGGTATCTATCTTATGGTATCTATACGTATATATTTCCTTATACCGCAGAATGAAAGCATATTCTTTAAATCTTACCCTTGCTCCGGTTCGTAGCGCCTGCAATTTGTCTCCGAGTTGTGAAGACGGCGTGCTTCCTGTAAATGACAAGACAAAAAACACACTTTAATAAAGCTGGTTCTGCTCACTTGTTCTTTTGCAAGGCTACTAGGCTACTCTTAGCTTTGGTTTTAGGCTAGGGTAGGCTACTTTTAGCTTAGCTAGCAGTCATCGAACATATTCTTACCGCAAGCTTGGGATTGTGCACCCGTCTTCTCTTCTTAAAGTTTGTCTCTCGCACAGTTTTTCGACTCCAGAGCAGCCAACCGGCCTCTATGGACAGCAACCTGGAGTTTACCTAATTGCTTGAATGACTTGCAGACAGCTCCAAGCAAAGAGGAGGTCACGACCCCATTAAGAGGCAAAATTAGTCTGTGAAAACAAAATGTACAGTTAAGATCGGTATCTATCAACGTAGCCTATCTATTTCCTTATAGCCTACAGCAGAATGAAAGCATAGTATTCTTTAAATCTTACCATTGCTCCGGTAGCACCTATGTGTCTCCGAGTGAACCCTGGTAGGCTACGGCTGGCTACCGCGGCTCTGATTTCCCGAGTACCGTTCTAATCCAGAAACCATAGGCTACACTCCCCCCCCACATTAAATGTTTTCAATAAAGATACAAATAAAAATAATTGTTCTCAAACTATTTACTTTTAATATATCCACAATATGGCAGAGGTGGAAAAAGTATGAAAATATTGTACTCAAGTAAAAGTACCAATACCTTGATGAAATATTACTCAAGTACAAGTTAAAATACCGATCTGAAAATGTACTCAAGTAAAAGTAAAAAGTAGTTCATTTAAAATGTACTTTAAAGTAAAAGTTACTTAGTTACTTTTTTTTGGGGGGGGTGGGTACCAGAACAACCAGTTTTACCAGAGACTTTCTAATGAGGAGATACAGCACTCAAAAAATCCTCCATAGTAATGCATGGGGTTAGTTTGTAACGCCAATATGGCAGTGTCTACACATATCACAACCCTTCCGCGGCAAAACGTTGACATGTGAATACATTGAGCCAATCATGTGGTGTGTTGTAAAATACATTGAGCCAATCATATGGTGTGCTGTGAAGACATCGTGCAAATCATCTGTTGTGATCTCGCTGCTGGAGCAACATTGGTGTCGTGAAGCCTTACGCACACGCATTTCTGCCGAAATAGATGCACGATAAGTGCCCAAAAAGTGTTGCAATATGGCCGCCGAGTGGAGGTACTTGCCTGATAAGGATGTTGAGAAATGGAGATCTATGTGAAAAATTACTGGAGTTCTCCTTTAAGTTTGAGCAGTAGTTGATTTTCAAAGTTAGTTGCACTCATCCTTGGGTCGCTTTGCAGTGAACAGTAATCCAGCACAACTGAAAAGCCCCTCACAGGCAGCTGAGGCAGGCAGGCCAATGTTGAGTTGCAGAGAGTTTTTTTTTATATTTAGAAATGAGCAGAAGGTTTAGCAGATTAAAGGGCGTCGAACTGGGGGGGAAAGTGGGAAGTATAGGGCAATGGAGGAGAGGGCCCTTGAAAAGTGGAATACAGGGGGCACAACACTTTCATCAGGCATTAGTAATAACTCAGGTAATCCACACATAAAAAATCCAAACAACTCCATATGTAGAGTCATGTGTAATGAAGTGGAATAACACAGGGAAAAAGTATTAAACACGCTAAGAAAAAGCACTAAGGCAAGGAAAGGGAAGGAACGAGCTGGAATCTGTAAGTAGTTAGAGAGTAGTTATCCTTTCTATCTGTGCAAATTAATATAAGCTTGGTTAGTAGCTTACATATCGATGGGCTATAAAAAGGTTTTTCATTACCAAGGTGTCACACAAGAAACATTTCATGATGGATAAAAGCAAAAAGCTCTCCCAAGACCTTTGCAACCTTATTGTTGCAAAACATATCAATGAAACTGGTTACAGATGCATTTCAAAACTTCAGAATCTTCCAGTAAGCAGCATGGGAGCCATTATCTCCAAGTGGAAGAAACATCACTGCATCATCAACCGGCACAGGGCACAGGATCTCCTTGCAATATTTCTGACCAGGGAGTCAGAAGGATAGTCAATTCCAAGAGCATGCAAGGACCACTCGGAGAAGGCTCCAGAAAGACTTGAAGGCAGCCAATTCAATTAAATTCAATTAAACAGTTCTGGAAGTAATCTGGAACTAAAGATCAGGATTCACAAGAGGGACCCCTGGAATCTGTTTAGAACAATGGACCAAAATCACACCTGATACTGCGACTAATAGGTTTTGTCATACAGGAAATGTCTTG
Source organism: Alosa alosa (assembly GCF_017589495.1). NCBI lineage: Eukaryota > Metazoa > Chordata > Actinopteri > Clupeiformes > Clupeidae > Alosa > Alosa alosa. The sequence goes on from NC_063190.1 coordinate 33,072,842, forward strand.
AAGCTGTCTTTACAAACAAAGGCTTCCACAAAGTATTGAAGAAATTTCAGTAGACAGGTTCCGGTGTCATTTCACTTTAATACACAAAACTCTAATGTTTGGATTTTTTATAGCTAATTACTGAAAAAAAATTAAGCGTTCAATACTTATTTCCACCATATATTTATTTTACCTGAATATTTTAACTTCCAAATGAAATGTAAAAATGAATGTCAGACGAAATGTAAAGTTTGACTGATTGGATTTTGTATACAAAACATAGTGAAAACTGTCTAAGGTCACTCTCACTCTCCCTTGCTAAAGAGCTAAATGGTTTAGTCAGCTGCACGATTAAGGTAGTCTATCTTTTGTTTATTTAGTTGAGCGTCGCTAGTAGTGGACCGCTAATTGTTGTGCTGCTGGTGCAATGTTTTTCTCCAAGAAAGCCAAGTCAAGTTACTAAAAACAAAGGCCAATACAGGAAAAAGAGAGACATCAAAATGAGGGGAAACAACTGCTAATAAACTTCTTTCCAAAGAAAGGTGAGCACAAACGTCAAAACACGAAATCCCATGGTGTTTGCTTGAATATCTCCGCAATCATTGGTGCTAAAACGAACTGAGACAACCCATTGGAATAGCGGAAAATACACTTTCATAGGTTAGGCTAATCTGATGCATTTGATTTGATCTGATGCATCTGAGGCTGTTTATTAAGAAACAGCAGTTCACTTAATGCTTTGAGCCAGAGAGCTGGCCAATTGCATTAGGGGTCAGTAAAGCATATTGAATTAATGTATTTCAGTGCATTGTGCCCAATTCACAAATTCACAGTTACTTGCAAAGATTCAAAAATAAAAACATAATTAAATAATAATAATAATAATAAAAACACTCTTACACTAGGAGCTTATTCACCTGTAGGCTAACAAGCCCCATAGACATATAACTGATTTGCCAAATAGGCTGTGAAATCCCAAAAACCTGTTCTGCCAAAGCATCATTAATGTAAATGGAGGGGTGGAAGGGCTTTGCAAGTGTTTTGAAAGATTTAGATAGATAGATAGATAGATAGATAGATAGATAGATAGATAGATACTTTATTGATTCAAGGTCTCAGTAGCATACAGACATCCCACACAACATGCACTAACAACAAAAAAAGTAATAAAAGTATATAATATAAAAAACACAACTAAGCAATAAGGACAGTAGAAGATAAAGGGTATACTAAAATACAAATTATACTGAATAACACTAAATCAAGTCTAAAACAGTATCCATAGTGTGCTTAGGGGTGATTAAGCATGAGGCGCTTGCAATGACTGAGGCAGGGACTGAGCCTGTGATTCTCTGTGCATAGTAAGGTAAGGTGCTCTGTGAGAGTGAGTGTCATGGTGATGGTGCAAATTAGTAAATCCAACAGTGCAAGAATAAAGTCTAGAGACCAGCATAAAATAAATATGGACATATAAGAGAGTAGACAAGGTAATATAAAAAAGACTATAGAAAAACTATATCAGTGCAAGAATGGGTTGACGTAATAGTGTTACAGCCGCTATACGAGTATTGATTATAAAGCATTAAGTATTAAGTATAGGTATAAGTGTGGCCACAATCCGGCTGTGGGATGGAGGGAGGGGTTATGCATATGTGCTAATATAGCATGCAAACAGTGAAGCAGTAAGACAGTGGTAAAAAGTGGCTAGTGGACAGAGAGTACGGCAAGATTTTGATACTCTGTTAAAAACACCTAGCACATATCAAGACTACTTCGGCACAATCTATCGGAGCGCGTATCAAAGTTGTAAGGTCACGTGACTGATGACGTACGAAGCTTCGGACGTCACTGAAAGTTTAAATGGGACATTTGACACAGGGGCACCGGTGCTTGTATCAAACCCCTAAAGCGTTACAGGTTCGATAAACCTTTAAAGTGTCAACACTTTGAGCAATTGCGGAGTCAAATTGTCTCATTGATTTAACACGTCTCAATGGATAGCAGGCAACATGTTTTCACAAACCCCACTGTTCACAATGCCCTTTATATGTTTTCTGTTATCTGACACTGCTGTGGTCATCTGCAGCAATTAGCCTACGTTATTTTGCCATTAGTTTTTGCAAAACATCAAATAAAGTCTTAAACACAACCACTATAGAGAAGCATGCAATATCAAATAATGCTAACGCATGGCAATTATGAACATGCAGGATTTGAACCCCGGTCGCGCGCGCGGTATACGAACACGCTACCACCCTCCCAAGGCCATTTAAGATTTCCACGGAAACATGGGATTATTTAAAACCAAGCACATTACATTTTCAATTCAAATCATTAGAAGCATATCAAAACTATAATATTTATTCCAATGACTGTAGGCCTAATAGTTTTTACTCACAAGGGAACAGAACACGTTGTCTCTCCGCTCTGTTTTCAGAGAAGGGCCATTTGGTCGGCATGTGGCTTCGTCTGTGATTGTTTAATCGCTAATGAGAGCCGCCGTTATGTCTGCTAACCACCAGATGTCACTGTTTTGTATTCGATGCTTTGACACTTCGAAACACTTATGATACAATCAGGAAGAACCTTCCAAGGCCTCGTGGGGCTTCATTCGCCCAACCCTAAGTAGTAGCCTAATGAAACTGTAGGCTAGCCTTTCTGTTCTGCTGAATCCAAGTACAGCTCGCTGCAGCCTGTGGGAAGGTGAGGCTTGGAGATGCTCCTCTCTGAATTTGCCGCCGCACACTGACTGTTGCTTATCCTATCAGCTGTTCTGGTGGAAGCGAGACCACAGTGCAACCACTGCTCACTAGAGGAAGTGTCTCCCCTGCTGGTGTGGGGGCGTAACGGTTGGACTTAGTGGTTTATTGAAGTGACCCTGCTGTGGCGTATAGACTGAGAATGTTTTGGACTGTGTAAATAGTCTACTACCAGGGAAATAGCCAATCTCTCTCTCTCTCTCTCTCTCTCTCTATATATATATATATATATATATATATAGGTATATATTTTCATTCAACAAAAAGATATGCAGTTTTGCATATATTTTTGTTGAATGAAGATAGTGATAAAGACAATCATTTATATATTTGCCTCTGAAATTGTCATTGTGTTGGTGTGATGGGAAAATCTGAATCTAAACTCTATCGACTGTTTTAAGTCAGGTTACATTATTGGAGCTTGCAGGGAACAGACATGTCATACCCAGCATCATTTCTGCCTGTTGAGCGTATTACTGGGAGTTGTGTGGTTAACACATCCACTGTTTAAGCAAGACCAAAGGCCACAGTCATGCCAGCATGCACAGTTCACTCTCCCTGCTACCCTGATTTGCATTTGTATAGCTCACAGCATTTTCATTTACATGTTAAAGCTCCTCCCCTAGAATTAGGAGGAGGGGGGTCATGGGGGGACGACTGCCAAGCAAGGCCCACGTCAATTTCTGACAATTCATGGCAGTTTTCGGCGTTGCCTGCAAATTACCGTGAACAGCCGTTAACCTGAACTTCCACGGCAATCTACAGTGCCGCATAGTGACGAAAATCACACTTTTCATGCAGTGTAAATAGTTTTGGCAGGGTTGCCAACTCTCACGCATCTGGCATGACACTTACACTTTCAGCATCAATCTCACGCTCTCACGCACACGCAATAAATGTCACGCCAAATCCATTCTTTTTTATTTTTCAATCCGTTCATTTTCTGTTGATGACTAGACTAGACCACAGCGTATTGTTTCTAAATGACAGGAGACAAGTGTAAGGCATAGGTAGGCTCTTTAAACAAACAGCAGGTAGGTGTAATATCTGCCTACAACGTAATCGGCGCAGTTTTCTCTGATTGTTGATTCGCTGACTATTTTAATCCTGCCCTATGAGGCAGACGGACACAAAGTGAGGCCACCCATTCTTCTCTGTTATTATACGGCTCTTCAGAGTGCTGCAGAATGCTCCATTCACTTGAATGGGCCTTCCCAACGTTCGGTGGTCTGCTAATTCTCAATAACAGACCGTTGCTAAGTATAACAGACCGCTGTCAAGGAAAATGGGTAACGCTTTAGCATGTGCTTATTAGGTACTAACAGTGCATAATAAGCAGTTAACAATTCATTACTAACAGTAAGTTAACTGTTGTTATCCTTTAATAACATTAACTAACTGTTAACATGCAGCTTGTAAGTGTTAATAAGCAGCCTTTTAAGTTACTTACAAGCATATTTGTTAACAGTTGTAAGTGTTAACAAGCAGCTTGTTAATGCTTGTTATTAGTGTATAAGACAAAGAGGTGGATAACTAATACCACTTTTCCACCAGAGACATATTTGTAAAAAGCATAGCTGGTATGATATAGAACATTATCGGAATATAGAATCAATATGAACATTTTCCTCAAAACACAGATAGGATTGTAGCTCAGTCAGTAACAGATCACTCTATGACGCAGGAGACCAGGGTTTGATCCCTGCTTTCTGCAGCCATTTTGAAGGTGCATTTCTCACAGCTATATCAAGCTAGATAGATAGATACAGTAGATAGAGATAGAAGGTCGGGCTTGTGGAGCTATAGGCTACAGGCCCTCGCTTTAAATCGGGGGGCTGCAAAATTTACTACAAATAGGTAAGAAAGGTCTTATAAGCGTATTAGTTATTCACCTCTTTGTCTTATACACCATTAACAAGCTGCTCGTTAACACTTACAACTGTTAACAAATATGCTTGTAAGTAACTTAAAAGGCTGCTTATTAACACTTACAAGCTGCATGTTATTAAAGGATAACAACAGTTAACTAACTGTTAGTAATTAATTGTTAACTGCTTATTATGCATTGTTAGTACCTAATAAGCACATGTTATTCTAAAGTGTTACCGGAAAATGGGCTTTGTGCTTCTAATTCACGTCTTTCATATTACTGCGCAAGGACTGGAACTTCTGCGCAAGGACTGGAACTTCATTCAAAAGTGAAAGCAGACGGTTGATCAGCTGTGTTCTAAAGAATGTTTGATTCAAGTTCAGTGTGTGCTCACCAAAAGCCAAGATGAAACGATAACAAATAGGCTATAGCCTAGGCTATGTGGGCTAAAGAGTCATATTGTTTCGTTTATTGTTTCGTTTTGGGCAAGTAGCCGTGTAATAAGCGGGATAATGTATAGAATGTCGGTCATTATGCTCTGCTGCGCGTCGGGGTCCGGTTCGCCCTGTTGGGACCTATTTCCCGATAATGACCGGCGTTCTATACATTATCCCTTACTTGAACTACTCACAAAGTAGCCTACTCATCATACATATATCACATGAAAGAACATTTTCTCACCTTTAAACAGTGCTAGCTGCTATTTGTTGTGATAAATGGTTCGAGAGAAAATTGTGAATTTTAAAGAAATAATCATATTCAGGGTAGGAATTTCACGGCGGCCACGACGTTGCCCCTTGCGTTGGCCGTGACGCCCCTTTGAAAATCAGAGGTTTACAGGCCACTGTGGCCGTTGATCTACTCGCGAAGTAGCCTACTCATCATACAGACATCACAAGTATCACATCACATGAAAGAGCTTTTTCTCAGCTTTTAAACTATGTTAACCACTAATTGATGTGGTGAACGGTTCGCGAGACAAGTAAATAATATGATTAAATTGAATCATAAATTCTAGGTTCTGCGCCTATCTCCCTACCCATTCATCTTGGTGGAATACTTCACGAACCCTTCGTTCAACACATGACAAACCATATATCAAAATAAACAGCAGACCTTACCGAACACAAAAGGTGTAAAGCAGTCTCCTGTACAGTTAGCCGTTCCAGAGTAATCCGGGTTTGAATTTGCAGCAAATTTCGACATGCATGTCTCTAAATTTGGGCTTTAAGTTTCACAATGTGTTTAATTTTTTCTACATGATTTCATAACAGGCAAAATGCAAAATAAATGTTCAACAAATATCGCCTAGATATTGGTAAATATTAAAATCTAGGATATACAGCTGACTAAGAGTTTGTGAAAGTAGCCTTAATGATCACAAAATGCTAAGCATGCATCTAGGCTATTTGAGTTTCTTAAAGTTGAGCTGTGCTTAAATTGTTCAATACATGATTTCATAACAGGCCAAATATAAAATAAATGTTAAATATAGCCTAGATATCTGTAAATATTAGATGATCAGATGATTTACAGTTCTATGTAATATGTTTTATGTTTTTGTAATGTTGATTACAACAGTGATCAGTGATACAGTGATGCAGGTCTACTGCTGTGAACAGGCTAAATACAACTTTGATCATTTTTATAGCCTACTACTGCATAGTTAACTTTGGCCTTGGTGCCCTGACATGTGGCCTTTGTGCCCCCCACCAAATATGCCCAACTGAAGGCCAAGTGGCCTTGCCACTAAAATGGTGAAATTCCAAGCCTGATCATATTACTCTGCATGCAGCTCTGCGCTCATCTCAATTCATCACGGTGGAATATCTCACAAACTCTTTGCTCAACACATGTCAAACTGTATATCAGAATAAACAGCAGACCTTAACTGAACACAAAGGTGTAATTAGATTAGATTCAACTTTATTGTCATTTAGCAGAGTACAGGTACAGAGCCAATGAAATGCAGTTGACATCCAACCAGAAGTGCAAAGAAGCATTAAATACCAAGTGCAGGTAGAGTATGGTTGTGTAGACAATAGAGATTAATAATGTACAGTGTATAGTTTGATAAATACATGTTTTCCAGATGACTTTTCTACAGTAAAATAAATAGAGTATATATGTAGAGTATAAATAGTATATAAATAGACATTCTATATAACAAATATATATATATATATATAAACAGTGGGCGTCGCTTTCAAATGGCCCCTTCAGTCGCGCATTACGCGGCGTGAAGCTGCATGCGTGAAACTTTAGTACCACTTTCAGCCACTGTGCGTCGCTCTGCCACTGTACATCGCTCTGTCAGTAGCCTGACTGCCGCCCCTTCTGAAAAAGCAGGATGCTACCGTTAAACATAATTGTTGCCGAGAGGAATCCCAGCCTACGAATTCAATAACAAAATAAATCATGCATAATTAACTCATTGAGGGCAAAAAACGTAATATTACGTTTTTCCTTCCCATGCGTTGAGTGCCAAAAACGTAATATTACGTTTTTAGCTTTTTTTTTAATTACGAAACTAGACACTCTAAAACACCTTATATGTGATTTTGGGGACTCTGTGATGAATGGAAATGAAATATATGACAATCGAAAACTCATGAAAACGCACAATCTGGACATTTTATCTGGACATTTAATCATAACTCGGCTTTTGATGGTTGCCGCTTTGGGTCGAATCAGTGACACATGCACGTCAGCTCAAAACCAGGCCATTTTCGTGGGTCTATCACTAGGTGGCAGTCTCGCCAGGTCTCGCTAGGTCACTTCCCGGAAACTTTACAGGCAACACTTCATATTTCATGAAAGACGTTATATCTCCATTTCTAGAAAAAAAAACAGGGATTTTGATGAAAACTAGCCACTGTTTAGCTTGGGATTTCTCAGGAACAGAGGCGTGTAGAAATACACGGTTTGCACCCACTGAGAGCTTAAAGTCTCACCTTTCAAACGAGCCATTGTATGTGTTCATAGCTATAACACAGAATATGCTGTGGCTGTACAAAAATCATCAACAATGGTCTAGATTGCTGGCACTCTAGGACAAAGCTTCCAAAAACAGCTTGGCATTCAATGAGTTAAACATTACCTCGATTTAGGCTACTTGGGTATGGCTTGACTACACGGTGGTAATGAAAATCAAAATCTGCTTTTGATGGCCTACCAGTGCCGCTCCACAAAACGAAAAAATATCTTAATTTGCTGTCTACGTTATTGTCAGTGTTGGGGGTAACGCAACTACGCAAATCAAAACAGTGGTGTGATAATTGAGCCAGTAGAGAAATAACTGTTCAGAATTAATCTGTAGGCTTCTGCAGAAAACAATGTTGTTGGCGATTTAATACTATCTAGCAATGTTTTTAACAGGCTACGCAATAGAGGCTTAGACAACTATGACCCACGTTTTGGTTTCGTAAATTAATTTGCCCTACTTCTTGACTGCAATGTAGTCAATTGACTGCTTGACATGTCATTTTTATTTTTCTGTACAATAAACAAATACATCTGCTTTATGCCTCAGAATTACATTCATATTTGGCTGACTTCTGCAGACGCGCAAAAAAACACTGCCACTTCCCTCCCCATATTCCAAGATAAAGATAGTAGCCTATACAAAAAGTACTTCATACTATCATAAAAATTCGTTAAAACGAATAGCTTTTTGCAATTTGACAAAACACTGGTCCTCATTTTGCGAATGCGAGGACGATATGAGCCTGTTGCATTTAGTTAGATGTCCGAGTCACGCATAATGTTTGAAAACCACTGGCTCGTAATCACAATAATTTAACACACGACAGTTGGATAGCCTACTTCATCATGTTCCCATGCCTACATTTTGGTGAGTAGCATAGAGATCATTAAAAACAATAAAGTATGGCTTTCCGTTTGGGACATCGAAAACGTATATTTTTAATAGGGTAGACCAGTGTTTCTCAAAGTGTGGTCCGCAAGTTAGCCCAAGTGGTCCGTGAGCAGACGTGGTAATATGAGTTGTTTGCAATATTGAACCAAGTTGTATGTAAATCCAAACATTTCTGCAACACTGCCTATGTAAGGCATGCCAGTTTAAATCATATAAATTCTCTGACACAATAAGCAAGGTGCAAAGACAATCAGTGAGTAGGCCTATTGTGTAATTTACTGTTGAGGTAGGTCTACTTTTTTTTTTTTTTTAGCTAGGTGGTCCGTGAGGCTATTTTTATTTATTAAGTGGTCCTTAGTCTGAAAATGTTTGAGAAACACTGGGGTAGACTACCGTCGGAGATGCTGACTTGCAAAGGCCTCGGGATGACACGTATCTCCACTATCATCAATCAATGTGATCAAAGTGGGGAATGAAAGAAAAAGTTTGAGAACCACTGGCTTAACAAGTTACCTGCAGTCCAGAACACATAGCATATTGCAACAGAAAGTGTTATTCTGTGTCCTAAAAACTGGCATATTTTATGGCCATCATTTTGTGTAAATGGGCTATGCATTGGGTTAGACACGGGCCATATTCACAAAGCCTTTTATCTGACGAGGAGTAGGCTACTCCTAAATAGCAATAAAATATTTTAGCTAGGAGTTTCTCTTATTAAGTTGTTCACAAAGCCTTTCAGACCTACTCTTAGTAAGGAAAAATGACAACTCCTAAACTAAGAGCAAAAGATTCTGAGCCGAGCTCTAGAATCTTTGACTAAGAGTGAGTGAGTCTTCGTTGCTATGGATGACGTTATTACTCATGCACGAGCTTGACTGAAGTGACCACCTTGATTGGCTGATGATTGTAACGCGGGCATGATTCCAAACACCTCCCTTACGATGATGAGTGACAGGTCTGAGAATGTGTGCGCTACACAAGGACGGAAGATGATGAATAACTAAATAAAAAGGCCTAGCCTAAATGAATCAAGACTAAGGCAAAACAAATACCCTAGTAGCCTAATGAAACATACAGATTGATGTAGTATCTTTGTAACATTATTAAATTAATCTGTTACTATGTCTACGTTTGCAAAAGAGAACATTTTAATTTGATTCACAATAATGTTACATTTAATTTACATGTTGACAATGAGTAGCCTAGTTTTGGTTGTTGTTGGTGGCGTTATTGCATGTTAGTTATGCCTACAATGCAAAATTGCTTCCTCACGATTGGAAGCTCCTGTAGCCGCATAGGATTTCAAAACATGGCGAAATGCCACAAAAAACGGTTTGTGAATAGGTCTGTGAGTTAGGAGTCCTCTCGACTTCTTTTAAGCTGTCACAGAGGTGGAAAGGTGTGATTTGTTGGGGGCAGGGCCGGATTAACTGGGCACAAATGTCTGATGGCCGCCCCTGAAAGCTGCTTGGAATCCCCCCCTGTCAAGCAATATAACCATACAAACGCGCGGCACTCATTGTTTCAAAAGGAGTAATTTCGACTTTGTCGGAACTGAAGAGCTGTGGACGGCACGGCAGGGTATGCCCAATGAAAATAAATTAACGCAACACAAGGCAACACAGACCCCGCTTCTCTCGCGTTAGTCACTGACAGTAGCCTAGAATAAATGCATGGGGAAAAACACTTCCCCTTGACAAAGACATCGTAAAACACTGAGGGCCAGATGTACGTACATTTGCGAACGTAGCGTTATCAGCGTCATGGACACATCGCAGATTGCGAACGCTGTCAGACCCAAGTTTCCGTCGTATTTATCAATCGTTCAATCCTTAGTGAAAACTGCGCCTTTCTCTGCTTTTCTCCGCCCATAAACGCAATTTACGCGCAGTTGAATGAAGTGAACAGATGACAACATTAAAAAGAATCAAACGTTTAGCGATCATGAAATAATACCATACATGATAAGAAGTAAACAAGCAGGGAGATAATGAAGATCAGTAGTTCTACTCAAACTAATTGTGCACGTAGGCTATGGAAGATTGGTCAAATCTAGCAAGTAGGAAAGTTTAAGTGAATGACGTGAAAGTGAAAGTAAGACATTCGAAAGGCCAACGAAAGTTAAGGTTGCTTTTGGTAGTACAAATACTTTCACCACAAAAACTGGTGCTCTAAATAGCGATTCTGTTGTCTTTGAAAGGTTCTCTTATTGACGCATTGAACTGCAATTTGGATTAACACCTGCTTTTACAAGGCGGAAGTATTTAGGCGCAGAACAGACGTGCGCTTTCAGGAACAGTCTTAGTACATACCGCGGAATACATAATTAGGCGCTCTTTACTCTTCCCCTCCCATCATTTTACGCTAAACTCCCACTTTCCCCTGGATCCTTCCATGAATGCATATGCATGACATGACAATCGCAATCTGCCACTTTCAGGTCCCGCGACAGGCAGTTTGCGCTTTCACGTCATTGCGGCCTGTTTGTACATACCTCGCAATGATTTTACACGCACATTGCGAAATAAATACGCCTGAAGAGGGCGCAAAAGCGTTAGTACATCTGGCCCTCAGAGTTAATATTTTGTCACTAGCAACATACATCTGTCCTTTGTCAAATGTGTTACGTTCCAAGTAGCCTAGTGCGTAATTCTGCTTCATAAAGTTGAACAAATACATTTGCTTATTTCACAGAAAAATATAAATAGCCAGTTTAGGGTCTACAGTGCAGAGTTGGTAAGTTATGGTAGGCCAACTTTGAGTGAACATACAATTAGGGGACATTCTTTCTCTAGTAGCTGAGTAGCCTGATGGTAGGCAGGTGCGCATGTAGACATACGGCCGAACATGCAAGCGCCAATGAATCGTGCTCTCACGACAATCATGCCGTTAAACTTAAATAGGTTAACATCACTCTAAGTTCGCTTTCAAGCAAGGAAAACGATGATTTGAAGACATCTATTTCGTTGGAAGAGCAAGGGGGTAGCAACAGGGCAACACAGAGACAGGCCCGATGGCAGGGCTAATGTTATGAGAGTATTAAAATATGGGATATTCTACGGGAAAACATTAAAACGGCAAGACAGCGGGGGGAAAGTTAAAATCAAAGTCAAAGTCAAAGTCAGCTTTATTGTCAATTTCTTCACATGTTCCAGACATACAAAGAGATCGAAATTACGTTTCTCACTATCCCACGGTGAAGACAAGACATATTTTACCAATTTAAGTCCACAGACAAACATAACATTCAAGTAAACAAAAAAGTAAGTAAATAAGTAAATAAGAGGGCACATATAATAATGAAAAAAATAAGAGCAGCAAAATTTGGTTGAAATTGTGCATAGACAGTCAATAAAATACTAGTGCAAAGTCAGGCCAATAAAAGGCCTGGGTAGTTCTGTTTGACCTAAGTAAGAAAGAAAGTGGCATAGTGGTGCAAGTTATGTAAGAGCAGCAGAAGTGTTTCAGGACAACAACAACAAGTTGTAAAGTGTACAAGTGTGCAAGTGGAGTAGTGCAGGCGCCATTGTGGGTCCAATGTCCAGGATGTTATGTAGCTGAGGGTGGAGGGGGAGAGGAGGGAGAGAGTTCAGCATCCTTACAGCTTGGTGTATGAAGCTGTTGGTGAGTCTGGTAGTCGGGAGTGCAGGCTTCTGTACCTCTTCCCAGAGGGCAGTAGATCAAACAGATTGTGAGCGGGTGACTTGCATCACTCACAATTTTGGTCGCCTTTTGGGTGAGGTGGGTGGTGTAAATGTCCTTCAGGGAGGGGAGTGAAGCACCAATGATCCTTCCAGCTGTGTTCACTATGCGCTGCAGGGCTTTCCTGTTGTATTCGGTGCAGCTTCCGCCCCACACAGCGATACAGCTGGAGAGGATGCTCTCAATGGTGCCTCGGTAGAATGTGGTCATGATGGCTGGTGGAGCACTTGCTCGCCTGAGTTTCCGCAGGAAGTACAGGCGGCGCTGAGCTCTCTTCGCCAGTGATGCAGTGTTGGTGGTCCAGGAGAGGTCTTCACTGATGTGCACCCCCAGGAATTTGGTATCACGTTAAAATACGTGATAAACACGGAAAAAGTTGGCATGCATTGTTTCGGTCCCCGTGCACAGGGATTATTTGTCATATTATTAATCAGACCTCTCAAGTCTCACGCATTGAGCGCATTTCAATGACTTCACACGCTCACACGCCACACATGGCATTTCTCACTCCGAGAAATTATTAACTTGCCCGCACAGAAATTTCTAAGGGCTATATTTTACAAACGTGTCACAATAACGTTGCTGTCTGTGCCTCATTCAGCTCAGAGAGCTGCTGTTCGATTACTAACCTATCGGCCAATCAAAAAATGGGATTTCTCAACCAATCAGGAAATAGTTTTGTTTTGATGTGGGTCCACAACGTGGAGACTGCTGGTCCGCGGAGTCGTGGAGTGAAATTAGGCCCCCGGTGCTTCGTCTGATAATTTGCTGCGCAGTTGATCAAGATGCCGCGGACCGACGAAAAAAGAAAACAAACGTTTCTGCTATTGATGTCATTAAACATGGAGTCATACAATAAATTGGTGGTATGAGCGTTCATTCAATGAAGGCGTCTGCGCGAGATAAACTGAAACTAATCGATAATGTTGGTATCAAAGCTCCGCTTCAACCTGTTGAATACTATTTAATTGTTTAACGACACTTAATAGAACAACGTTGATTTTTGGAACTTCCATAGAAACAGAGCAGAGACAGTATAATACACTGTATAGCACTGAGTATTGTATAGTCAAATTTGAATATTAACGTGGCCAAAAGCTATTGTAGCCTTCTTTCTATCTGTTAAAGATCAACAGATCAGTGATTTACGCCTATCTGCTCGCCAAAAAAGCTGGTATTGTGTTTCCTGAATCCTTACATTCAGGCATTCAAATTAAATTTCATTAAAAAACATGTATTTTATAGTATACTGTGCCAATGCCACGCCCCCTCCCCCCTGAGAAACAAAGTCTCACTCCTTGCAAACTTCAAAACTTGAGCCCTGTTATTAATCACATATGATTATTTGTGAAATTGTGCAAACAGGTGCAACACATTTCAAAAGGAAGGACTGGTAGCATGCAAGCTCCCGGGAAAGATTGATTTAAGAACGTTATCACAGTGTGTCTTCGTGGCGCAAAGCAGCGCGGGCGGAAGACAGCGACAATTGGCAGGGGAAGGTCTTATATATTTTTTGACAATTCGGAGTCGGAGGGTCATTGAACAATTTCAAGCAGGCAAGGGAGGGTCATGCAACTTTTGACTGAAGCACTCAAAATTCCTCCGGTGGCCCCTTCAATAAATAACGAACAGTCCTTAGATTGCTGCTGGGCTACAGTGGGCATCGCTTTCAAATGACCACTTCATTCGCGCATTACGAGGCGTGAAGCTGCGTGAAGCTTTAGTACCACTTTCAGCCACTGTGCGTCGCTCTGCCACTGTACATCGCTCTGCCTGCCGCCCCTTCTGAAAAAGCTCGATTTACCTCGATTTAGGCTACTTGGGTATGGTTTAAGGCTTGACTACACGGTGGTAACGAAAATCTAAATTTGCTGTCTACATTATTGTCAGTGTTGGGTTAATGCAACTACGCAAATCAAAACAGTGGTGTGATAATTGAGCCAGTAGAGAAATAACTGTTCAGAATTAATCTGTAGCCTTGGGTAGGCTTCTGCGACGTTTTTAACAGGCTATGCTATAGAGGCTTAGACAACTATGACCCCTGTTTTGGTTTCGTAAATTAATTTGCCCTACTTCTTGACTGCAATGTAGTCAATTGACTGCTTGACATGTCATTTTTATTTTTCTGTACAATAAACAAATACATCTGCTTTATGCCGCAGAATTACATTCATATTTGGAACTTACATAGTCCAATGCATCGTTACACTACGTTAGTGTTTCCCAAAACCATAGTAGCAACGAACGTTCGCAACCACTATCGTAAAGTTGTGTAGTTACAACTACACCATTCGACCTGTGGTAGAATGCTAGTAGAAGCATAGTTCCAGGGATCTTCATGTCAAAGACGTCACTGACGCCAGTTATTTGTTTGCAAATTAATAATTATAAATATATTTAGGTTTCTAATTGATATTTACACTTCTAACCACCATACATCCATATTTTAAAATGGCCAAGGCAGAAAATACATAAATTAAAAGTCAATTTGCAGCCATGTGCACGTAAAGTAAGTCACACACCTGCAGATAATAATAAGGTGGTGCGACTTTTGACGAAGTCAGCTGAGAATATGTAGCCTTTGATTTTCATGGAGGGGGGGGTCCTTGTTAGTTTATGCAAACCAAGCCAAGAAGGCTGATTCTGATTTTGATAATATGATCTGCACAAAAGATAAACTTAGGTAAACAACGATGTCAATATTGTTGTCAAAATCTTAACCCAGATTCGAACTCTTGGACAGGGGACTGGTAACTGCTGTGCAACGGGCGGCTGTCATCTGCCGCCTTAACGCAATCGCCACAGAAGTATGTGCAGGTGCCAGTTCACGCTACTAAACGTCATTAACCACCTTAGTCCAGACTACTGAAGTTTGGAAACTATCGTGGTCCAAACTTACAGTACTATGTAAGTACGACAGTTTTAGGAAACAGTCGTAACTTACATGTTGGTTAGTTGGACGATGCATCCTGTTAGTAAAAAGCTAACCTCCGTAGTTGTACGGGAAACGCACCCCAGATCAGCTTGTAGTAGGCCATTAGCAATCTGTTTATTTTATTTTATGAAGCCTACACAGTAGATCACATGCCACATTCTCACTTTCAATAGACAGATGCAATAGCCATTGGTCAAGTATTGAGTATAAAGCAATTAAGATAGTATGAAGTACTCTTTGTATAGGGTACTATCATAAAAATTGGATTAAATATCGTAGGCACAGGAGAAAACTTGTACATCCATAAAGCGTGAGCATGCCACACTATCCACAGCTGTGGTAGCAGAGGATTAGCCTACTGTTAGCGCAGGATTTATATAAAATTCTTCAACAGAAGGCCTGCCTTTAATGCAGGCTTGCCTAAAAAAGGCCTGTGGTTTGCGCAGCCTACAGTAAGTAGGTCTTAGTGAGTTAGGAGTCCTCTAGACTTCTTTTAAGCTGTCTCAGAGGTGGAAAGTTGCGTTTGTTGGGGGCAGGGCCGGATTAACAATTCATAGACCCTTGTCTGATGGCCCCCCCTGCCCCCCAGCCAACGTGAATCGGGCGGTCAGTTAATTAGGCCTATCGTGAAGATTTGTATTGCTATTTAAGGCACGAGCGCATCTGTGAGGCCAAGCCTCACCAAGTAGCCCGTTTGTTTACAACTAACATTACATTTAATTAAACTGCTTATGGGCTATGCTGAAATAGTTTCAACATTTTGAATATCAGTGTCGGGTGAATTAGGAAATGCCATGGCTGAAAGCTGCTTGGGATCCCCCCTGTCAAGCAATAACCATACAAAAAGTTAAAAACAGATAATATAGCCTAGATATGCCAATATATTCGAATACATGTGTTTATTTTAGAGGGGATATTCGAACGTCATTTTTGAGCAATTTTGACATCCCTAGTCCACTGTAGGCTACGCCAATCGTCTATTAACACCTTCCACCTAACCCCGGTGAGTGGGGGTCGCTATAATGCGTGTGAAATAGCACCATTGAGTAGCCTATGCGAAATAGCCTTAAAATCGCTCGGTGTTGTGTGCCTTCTGGTTTCTCCACCTACTGGTTTCCTTGCGCGTGCATGCGCTGCAGCAGTTGTCAGACATTCACAAACAAGTTGTTTTAGGCGGTTTGAAGTCGCTTTTCATACGCTATGAGCGCTCGGCTACATTACAGCCACTCGGACAAAAGACATGTAAAAAATATATGTTTTGAAAACTAGCATTAAACTGGATTCGATCCCGCAAAAGCAACACACGCGTGACTCTCTCCATCCTGATTTCCTACTCTTTGAGCCAACTAATATGTTATGCGAATCAATTAACTATTGTAGGCTACCATTAATTAACAATGTAAGCAACACCCAGGTAACATGTTGTCCAGGCTATCTGAAACAAGGGGTTGCCTCTCCTCTACAACAACTGGTTACCTTGGGCTGCTACAGTCGTCAGTGCACTGTGCACAGTAGGCCTATGCTACTCTTGTTGTAGGCTAGATTTGCGTGAGTTCTTTCTATCTGCTTTACTTTTGTGAGGTGCGACCACCTAGGCTATGTTATAGACGTTCGGTACCAGTGTTTAGCTGTGTCACAAAACAATAAGCTTTGTCAGACTACTTTTAAAATGATATTCAGGGCTATATACATTTTAAACATTCGGGGCTGAAGACCAGACAAAGCCTTGCGTTTATTCTTTAGGTGGGAAGTGTCAGGAATTTTCATAAGAGAGACGCCCTCATTGGTGGTTAGTATATGGAGTAGGGAATTGACAGCAACATATCCAATCACATTATGAGAGATGCTGAATTTAACATAAACTGCGATGTTTGATTTTAAATTAATGTATAAGCGTATCTCGTGGTTGTATCCATTACAAACAAACATGCAATGTGAACGTCTGGTCAAACATGCAATGTGAAATGCTCTTCTGAATAAGCACGAAGTCAAGCTTTTAAATGAAAAACACTCTTTAATAATCAAAAAAATAAACGCTAATGAAGTAAACTTAATGATGTCTGTCTATCATCGTTGCACTCGGAGAAAACCAGAATGTTTAATTTATCCTGCGTTTCTTCTACGGCTGCAAACAGGATTCACTTTTAACCGTTAACCAAATATTTCTTTATTAGGGCAGGGCAGACATATTTCTGGCTATTAAATTATTTTTAAACCAGTCTGCTAAAGTCTGTAGTGAAGTCTGTGTAGGGTTTTCCAGGCTCCATTTCTTTTTACGAGACACCCTGCTCACTTGAGACATCTGCCAGTTGTTTGGGTTGTTGCAGCGTTGTTGCAGCGTCACTGGAAAAATACAAATTAAAGTCGCGTGATCCCGCGCGCGGACCGCGAGGGAAGCTGGCCAAATCGAAGCACTGCCCACTGTAGACGTTGCTACTACTGTTTACCACAGCCACTTTTGATTTCGAAACTATAGGGTCATCCACTCTCGTTGCATAAATGTTTCAAAAATTTAAATACAGTATGCATGTTGTTGAACATGTTACACTTTATAACTCTGTAAATGTAGTCATTTCTGAATTTATTTTGTTCCTCCAGGCAATGTGAAACACAGAAGACCGTCATTGTTGGAGACTCACTGAAGACTGTCCATCATATTACTTTTAAAATCAGACCGTTAGACTTGTGGTACTGAACATTTCAGCAAGATTAGACATACAAAATATAAAACTTAAGAAACAATTGTTAACACACGCACTCCCACGTTGACAACATAGACATATAATGACCACAGTGAAATACTTGACTTAGTGATGTAAAGATAATAGTGTGGCCCTCTTCAGACAAATACTTGAAAAGTAGAAGAGGATGGAGTCATTAAAAGAAAAAATGGCTCAGGTTAAGGAATATATAATGGATCTTGAGAATTTGATCAAGGAGGGTAAAGATCAAAATGATGTTAAAGTGAAGGACATGGAAAACAAGATTCGCTCCGCTTTGGATGTCCCAAGGGAAAACTGGATGAACACTGGTCAAACTTTGAAGGATGTCATAGAAAACTTGCATAAACATCTGGACATTGTACAGCATTCAACAATTTCATCTGAGATGATTCCTGATAAGGATGTTTTGAAGAATGCATCTGGGGGTCTGGCTTTGGAAGGAGTTTACAAAACCAGGAACCCTGAAGACATGCTGGTGACAAGAGAGCCGCTCATTGAGATTCCAGATTCATTTTCTCTGACACACGCAAAACAAGCTACCATTTGTGAGCAAAAGGAATTTTCATCCCACAAATCTGAAACAACTTTTCACAAAGTCATGGAGAAACTCGGCTACAGCTTTAGCAGCTCATTCAACATTGGATTAAAAGGCCTTGGGCTTGGCTTTGGAGTTGAGACAAATACATCTAATGAGATAGAGGAAACAAGTTCATATTCACAAGAAGAGTCATTTATCCTCCACACCAAGTACAACTACAACCCACTTGCATGTGGTGTTTTTCAGAAGGATAAACTCAGGCTTTTTCCACTGAAGCTCTCTGTGTCCTTAAATACATTGAAAATGTATGTATGTATGATAACTGGAAATCACAAACCAAAAAAGTGAAAAAGTTTTTTGAGAGGTTTGGGTCCCATGTGAACCAAGGCCCTTTACACTTCGGTGGGATTTTTTGGTGGAGAGCATCTGCATCAGACTTCAAAAGTAATGATCGGTTAGAGGTAAAAAAGCTGACATCTGAATCTCTGAATGTTTACTGTGGTGGCGGATTGGGATTTGGTGCATTACCGGTATCTCTCTCAGGCAAAGCAGCAACATCCTCCACACAGCTGAGAGGATCTCTCAAGGGGAAACACAGAGAAGACCTGATGAGTCAAGTGCAGCTATCAGTCAGTAAAACGGGTGGTCCTGCTGAGATTGATGATTACTTGTTGTGGAAATCCCATCTTGCTGCAAATAACAGAACCTGGAGTGTTATTGACAAAGGCAAAACACTGATTCCTGTCTGGGAAATAGTAACAGCTTCTCACAGAGATGATTTCACCGATGTGTCCAATTTAAGCAGAATACTGATGGACACATACAAAATTATCACTGGAGAAGATGTGGAAGAGGTGTGGGGAGAGAACATTCTTTCATATGAGGCAAAAGCAGAAACACTGATTCAGTCAGTGAAGACATGGAGTGTAACCGACTGTAAATTTCACTTGACACGATTATTGGACTTCAAAAACAGTCTGTTTGAGAAAACAGGATCTCACAGAATGTGGCTTCTGAAATGTCTCTCAAATGAGATACTTCAAAATTATCTATTAGAAGTAGCTAGAGAGTCCACAGCTATGAACTTGAGACTTCTAATGTGCTCTCTGTTGGAACCGGATCTTTATAAAGTGGGAAACTTCCCAAACCAAAAACTAATTATGAACTGGGCTTACCAAACTGAGGAGGACTCAAATGAATACATTCCTGTGTCTGATTTCGCAGAACTAGACAGAATTTTGCAATGTGCAAAAAAAGAAGTGGAAGACAGCAGATATGCCTTCAGTTCTTCTGAACAGGAACACAGTGCTACAAGGAAAGCTACAAACACTGTAAACCTTTCACTGAATTCACTTTGTAAGACATTGGGAGATGATGGCCAAGAGGAAGCAAGAGTGCTGATCCTATCGATAATCACAGTTATAGGATACAGCAGAAAAAATAAAACATTCAATCATCTTCTGAGTATAAATGAAATCAGATTCTTGCAGTCTGAACTACATGATGCATTTACCCGCTACTCCTCTCTAAGAGAACAGTGTCCCATTAGGGTCCAGGCCTACCTGTTGCTGACAGCATTGACTGTTTTCACTGACAAAGAAATAAGAATTTCACCTAGAGAAAAAGGAGAGAGAGTGCAGCTCCTACAAACAGAAATGAAGGACAAGCTTTCAAATACCATTAAATCAGTAGTTGAAAAAATGCAGAATGACTGGGAATTACTGGAAAATGAATTGCATTCTATCATAGAGGGTAGGCAGGAGGAAGAATTAAGCAGGATGATGAGGAATGAGGAGGCAACATGCCAGCTAAACGATATATTGGTGAAGAAAGTGGCACCTTTACTTGAGCTTCCAAAAACAGATGAGCACAATTCACCAGTGTATGACCTAAATGAAAAGGGTAGAAGCTTTATGGATTTGCTTCAGAAGTTGGGTCTAGAAGACTCCTACCCCAAAAAGATGACAAGAGCCAGTGTTCTTGTCATAGACAGATTATCTCTGAATGTAAAAGCGCCCAAAACAGAGAAAGACTTGAGTTCCCATTATCTATACAAACTCATGACACTGGACTACAAAGCCAGGTATCTGTTTGTAAAACCGGAGACTAATAACATGGATTACAAAAAAGATATTGCAAATGATGCTGATGATGATGATGGTGACTTCTATGATTGTGTTGATAAGTCAGTTTCAGGGAAGAACTGTAAACACACACATATTCACCCAATGGATGTACACATGGCCATTTTCCACTGCTCCAGTGACTTCTTCGTGAGTCCAGACAGCCTCCTCATGAATGGGGTTGTGGAGATTGCATGGTATTGTCCTGGGGGGAAGAAAGATGACATATTTGATGAATGTGTCGCCTTTCTGAACCTTCATGGTGATGCAGCAGAACATTCAAAACAACTTGAGTTTCTTCAAGCAGTGAGTACAGTCAATGTTCTTCTCCTTTCAGAGCATCCTATGAGTCCAAAAGCTAAAGAGATCTCCCAGGTATTATCCAAGTCTCCTGTCCCCTTGATTTGCTTGTTCTCAGGCAAGGATGAAATCCTGCAGTCAAAGAATCCTACAAAGGTTAGACTAGCTGCAAAGAATAGGAATCAGGCTGAATTCTCAGAGGAACTAGTGTCAAGTATCAAACAGTGCATCAGTGAACATAACCAGACTGCAAGCATGGAGCTGTTCTGTGAAGAGGCAAAAAAACAACAGTTCAAAGTGGATGAATATAAACCGTCAAGTCAAGAGGGACATGCAAAAGCCCAGACATTAATGGCTGTTCTGAAAGATTTGAGTATGAAAAATCATATGAAGGATGGTTTGCCTACCCTGAAGGAAACAATTTTACCCCTGCAATGTAAATTATGGCATGATTGGTGCACAAAAAACAAAGAGCAATATCGACTTAAAATGAAAGAAAAAAATTATAGTATTGAAAAGCATCAGAGTGAAATCTGGTCAAAAATGACATATCTCCGGAATGAGCAACAACAAAAAGCCT
The DNA here is from genome assembly GCF_017589495.1 of Alosa alosa. NCBI lineage: Eukaryota > Metazoa > Chordata > Actinopteri > Clupeiformes > Clupeidae > Alosa > Alosa alosa. Next base: position 33,094,228 of record NC_063190.1, read on the forward strand.
CTCCTCTCAATGACTTCATGAGATCATTCATAGAATGCTTAACAACACCTGCTCAGTTCGAAGACATACATATATACATGTTGCAATGGCTCAGAATCCTGCTGGAAGATGTGAGCTGGCATCTCTTGAAGCGGACTATCACTCAACTTGGACAAAAATGAAAAATGTTCCCAAAGGGAAAGATAAAGCATCCTATGTATCTCCACTGCATAAAAAACTGGACGACATAGCTACCAAAATGGCAGCGACTACAGTTGGAATTCAGCATATTATGAGAGAAGTCAGTCAACTCTACGAGGCCATTAACATATCCGAAAAAGGCAGCATAAACAATGCAAATGAAATGCTTCCAAAACTAGGGGTGACAATGCTGATTTCTAGGTATCCACTTGAACTAATGGATGGAGATGCTGCCCATGTTCCTTCAGTGTGGATTAACGCTGTCCTGGATGAGCTCATCAAAACCCTTGGAGACAAAAAGGTGTTTGTTCTGTCAATTCTGGGAATTCAAAGCTCTGGGAAATCCACACTGCTGAACACTATATTTGGCCTTCAGTTTGCAGTGAGTGCTGGAAGATGCACCCGTGGAGCCTTCATGCAACTTATAGAGGTGGACTCTAGCATCAGAAATGACCTTGGATATGACTTTGTAATCATTGTGGACACAGAAGGCCTCAGATCTCCAGAGCTCAGTACAAAGATATCACTGAACCATGACAATGAGCTTGCTACCTTCATTATTGGAATTGGTGACGTGACAGTTATCAATATCATGGGTGAGAACCCTTCTGAGATGCATGACATTCTTCAGATTTGTGTGCAGGCCTTCCTGAGAATGAAACAGGTTAAATTCAATCCTAGTTGCATTTTTGTGCACCAAAATGTGGCAGAATCATCAGCCGGAGATAAAAACATTGAGGGGAGGAGACGTCTCCTGGAGAAACTGGATGAAATGGCTCAAATGGCAGCAAAAGAGGAGAATGTTGATGGCATCACTTGCTTTAGTGATGTTATACAATTTAACATTGAATCTCAAGTCTTCTACTTCAAAAATCTCCTGGAGGGAGACCCTCCTATGGCTCCAATTAATCCCTCCTATAGCCAGAATGTCCAGGAGCTGAAGACCAAACTTCTAACCATTACAGCATGGCAGGAGAAATATACATTTTCCTCCCTGACAGAATTCAAATATAGAGTTTCGGACCTTTGGGCAGCACTCTTGAAGGAGAACTTTGTGTTTAGCTTCAAAAACACGGTTGAAATGATGGTGTACAGTTCTTTGGAGCATAAGTTTGGAGTTTGGTCATGGGAACTAAGGAAACATTCCCTAAGCCATCAGACTAAACTCGAAAATCAAATTGGCAGCAACCTGATTCAGCAAGTGACCTTAGGGAATCTGAAAGAGGAGTTTGACAAAGTGTACAACCAATTGAAGACGGAAATAGAAAAGTATTTCACAGAAGACAAAAATAAAGACATCCTCATAAAGTGGAAGGCACATATTGATACACGCTTCATAAGCTTAAAGTGTGAGTTAATTGAGGGCATTATGCAAACATGTAAGGAATTGCTTACTGCCAAGCAAAACAGGTCAGAACTGGACCAGAAAAGAGCCAAATACATGGATCAGCTGACAGAGCAGAGCAAAAGGCTGGCATCTACCCTTAAAACACCGCATGTGACGGATGACAAAATGAGAGAGGAATTTGACAAACTCTGGGTTAGTTGGACAAACGATGTGGTGAAAAAACAGCCTACTGACAAACCACTCGATGTGAAAGTTATAGTAGAAGATGTCCTGCTTAATCATTTCCACAATATCAACAATATCCTAAAGAAAGTGAAAGAGGGAATGTTCAAATTTGATCCAAAGGCATGCGTTCAGCGACGCCTCCTGGAGTATGTAGGCCTAAGTTACAGAGGCAATTTTGACCAGAGTATAAGAATTCTCTTGGAAAAGTCTAAGTGTGTTGTAAATGATTGCATCACTGTCAAGGAAAAGGGCAAGAAAGATTTTGATAAAAACTTCATCTATGAAATTTTGTCGGGTATCAAGAAGACCATTGATGATTTTGAGAACACACCAGGAAACCCCAAATTAACCAAAGAATTTAGGGTGGATTTGTCTGTTAGTCTTTGCCTGAACAATGTTTCAAGACTTCAGAACATGCATGAAGAATTCAGGAATGCAAACCACCCACTAACATATTTACAAAGCCAGAGGGAAACATATTTCCAGTCATTCAACAATTACTGCAAAGGAGCCAGCTCTGTACAAATATTTGTTGAGTTTCTCTGTAAAATCATCACACCAGAGGTTTTGAATGCGGCAAATAACAAAACCTGCCAGAATATAGCAGATAGCTTGAAGACAAACAATCCAGCTCTCAAAGCCAACCGATCAAATCTTGAGAATCATATACTGAAGGATCTGGCAACACAGGAGAACTTCAGCATGTATGAGGAGTATATTGATCACCCAAAAGTATACTTTAAAAGATTTATTCAAGAAACTGTAAACAAATTCTGTTGTGATACTGGAAAGCTGCAATCAATCTATGAGGAACATCTAAATAGCCTGAAAAATCAAATACTTAAAGCAAGCACAAATGTAACCACAGAAGTGGGTGAAAGGAAGGTCAATGCGAGTTTGTGGCTTGACGTGTTCTGTAGAAAGGTCGGGGAGCTCATAGTCATAAAGAGAGATGACTTACGGAGCATTGAAAGGGAAGACATCAGAGACGGGCAGTTCCTTAAAGACACAATGGCCACATTTCTGGAAGAGATGATTAAGAATAAAAAGGTGGACATGAAAGCCATGAGAGAGAAACCCACTTCGATGTTGTTTCAGCAGCTCCAGGGATGTTGGGCACAGTGTCCTTTCTGCAAAGCCATCTGCACGAACACCATCCCCAAGCATGACGCGGATCACAGTGTTCAATTCCACCGCACTGAAGCTCTGAGTGGCATGTCTTTTGTGGACACAGACCATTTTTGCATAGATTTTTGTACCACATCAGTAGTAAGTGATCAAAGCTTCAGAACCGGTGAGGAGGGTGAATGGATCCCCTATAAAATGTACAAAACAGCTGGACCCCCCTATGATACATGGAGCATTACTCCAGATGGCAGTTCTCAGGGCTACTGGAAATGGTTCATTTGCAAGTTTCGTTCACAGTGGGAGGAAAAATACAAGTACAGGTTCACAGGCTATGGAGAAATTCCACCTGAATGGGAAAACATAAAGAAAGAATCTGTTTTGGAAGAGCTAAAATAATTACTTGTGGGGAAAAATTTATTTCCATTTTCCAATAATCTTCCATTGTTGATAATCATAACTTTTAAAGGTCTGTTTGTAAAATCAGACACTATTAACAAGGATTTTAAGGAGTATATTGCAAATAATGCTGATGATGATGATAACTTCTTTGATTGTGATAAGTCAGATTTGGTGGAGAGCAGCGATCACACACATATTCACCCAATGGATGTACACATGGCCATTTTCCACTGCTCCAGTGACTTCTTGCGACAGTACATTTACACCAAACTCTCTGCCTGTCAGTTTAGCCTACCCCTCTTGGTGCCCAACCCCTGCACAGATGAAGTGGAGTTCCCTCTCTGGGCACTCCGACAGATCAGGAAATCATGGCACAGCAAAACACAAACTGCATCAGACACCAGTGGAAAGTATCATAACCAACAAATGTTCAATACTTTAGTGCCAATTATTTCCTTTATTAGACTGGACACTTCTGATTCCAACTCCAAATCTCAGATACTGAATGATGTCATTAACAAACAAAAGCATCCTGTGTTTTTCAACCGTCATTGCAAAGGCAGCAGTCCAGACAGCCTCCTCATGAATGGGGTTGTGGAGATTGCATGGTATTGTCCTGGGGGGAAGAAAGATGACATATTTGATGACTGTGTCGCCTTTCTGAACCTCCATGGTGATGCAGAGGAACATCCAAAACAACTTGAGTTTCTTCAAGCAATGAGTACGGTCATTGTACTTCTACTTTCAGAGCATGCTATGAGTCAAAAAGCTAAAGAGATCCCCAAGAAATTATCCAAGTCTCCGGTCCCCTTGATTTGCTTGTTCTCAGGCAAGAATAAAATCCAGCAGTCAAATAATCCAATGAAGGTAAGACTGGCTGCAAAGAACAGGAATCAGGCTGAATTCTTAGAGGAACTGGTTTCAAGTATCAAACAGTTCATCAGGGAATATAACCAGACTGCAAGCATTGAGAAGTGCTGTGAAGAGGCAAGAAAGCAACAGTTCAAAGTGGATGAGGATAAACCGTCATGTGAAAAAGCCCAGAAAATAATGGCTGGTCTGAAAGATATGATTATGAGAGATAATATGAGGTCTAATTTACCCACCCTGAAGGAAACAATTTTACCCCTGCAAGGTACATTGTGGCATGATTGGTGCACAAAGAGAGATATCGACTTAAAATGAAAGAAAAATTGAAAGTATTGAAATGCATCGGAGTCAAATTTCATCAGAAATGACAAATATCCGGAATATGCAATATGCCACTCCTCTTGGTGACTTCATGAAATCAGTCCTGAATTACTTAACAATAACTGCTCAGTTTAAAGACATAGAATTGTTCATGTTGCAGTGGCTCAGAATCCTGCTGGATGATCAGCTGGCATCACTTGAAGTGGACTATCACTCAACTTGGACAAAAATAAAAAATGTACCCAAAGGTAAAGATAAAGCATCTCAGACACTCAGGTCTTCTATTTCAAAAATCTTCTAGAAGGAGACCCTCCCATGGCTCCAATTAATCCCTCCTATAGCCAAAATGTCCAGGAGCTGAAGACCAAACTTCTAACCATTACAGCGTGGCAGGAGAAATGTAGATTTGCCTCCCTGTCAGAATTCAAATGTAGAGTTTCTGACCTCTGGACTGCACTACTGCAGGAGAACTTTGTGTTCAGCTTCAAAAACACAGTTGAAATGATGGTGTATAGTTCTCTGGAGCAAAAGTTTGCAGTTTGGTCATGGGAACTGAGGAAACATTCCTTGAGCAGTCAGACTAAACTTGAAAATCAAATTAGCAGTGACGTAATTCAGGAGGTGACCTTAGCAAATCTGATAGAGGAGTTTGACAAAGTCTACAACCCACTTAAGACTGAAATAGAAACTTATTTCACAGAAGACAAATATAAAGACACCCTCATAAAGTGGAAGGCAAATATAAACACACGCATCACAAGCCTAAAGAGTGAGCTAATTGAGGGTATTATAAAAAAAATGTAAAGAATTGCTTACTGCCAAGCAAAACAGGTCCGAACTGGACCAGAAGAGAGCCAAATACACATATCAGCTGACAGAGCAGAGCAAAAGGCTGGCATCTAAACTTAAAACACAGCACTTGACGGATGACAAAATGAGAGAGGAATTTGACAAACTCTGGGTGAACTGGACAACTGATGTGATGAAATACCAGCTTACTGAGAAATCAAGCATTGTAGACGCTGAAGTTGAAGACGTCCTGCTTAACGAGTTCAAAAATCACCCAAACATCGCAGAGAAAGTAAAACTTGAAACATTTCAGTTCGATCCAAAGAAACACATTCAGCAAAGCTTCTTGAAAAAGATATTTGGCAGAGGCAGCATACAAGTTCTCCGGGAAAAGGCTCTTCATACAATAAGTGAATTCATCACTGCCAAAGAAAATGGAAGGAAGGATTTTGATATAAACTTCATTTATGAAATTCTATCGGATATCAAAATTACCATTGATGAATTTGAGAGCAGACCAGATAACCCCAAATTCTCCAAAGAATTTAGGGTGTACTTGTCTGTCTACCTTTGCCTCAAAAATGTTTCAAGACTTCAGAAGATGCATAATGAATTCAGGACTGCAAACCAAACATATTTCCAGTCTTTCAAAAATTACTGCAAAGGAGCCAGCTCTGTGACCATTTTTGTTGATTTTCTGTGTAAAATCATCACACAAGAGGTTCTGAATGCAGCAAATAACAAAACCTGTCAGGAAATAGCAGATAAGCTGAAGACAAACAATCCAGCTCTTAAAGGCAACCGATCAAATCTTGAGAATCATGTACTGATTGATCTGGCAACACAGGAGAACTTCAGCATGTATGACATATATGCATGTTCCAGAATACTACTTTCAAATATTTATTCATGCAAAGGTGAATGAATTTTGTTGTGATACTGTTAAGCTGCAAACAATCCATCAGGAACATTTGAAAAGCCTGAAAAATCAAATACTGATAGCAAGCACAAATGTAACCAGAGACGTGGTTGAAAGGAACAGCAATGCGAGTCTTTGGCTTGACTTGTTCTGTAGAGAGGTGGGAGGGCTCATAGTCATAAAGAGAGATGAATTACACAGTATTGAAAGTGAAGACATCAGACACATTAGAGACTGGCAGTTCCTTAAAGACACAATGGCCATATCTCTGGAAGAAATGATTAAGGACAAAAAGATGGATATGAGGGCCTTGATGAGACCCACCACAATTCTGTGTCAGCAGCTCCAGGGTTGTTGGACCCAGTGTCCTTTCTGCACAGCCATCTGCACGAACACAATTCCCAACCATGATGGGGATCACAGTGTTCAATTCCACCGCAGTAAAGCTTTGAGTGGCTGGGGTATTGTGGAAACGGACCATTTTTGCATAGATTTTTGTACCACATCAGTAGTCGGTGATAAATCCTTCAGAACCTGTGACGATGGTGAATGGATCCCCTATAAGAAGTACAGAACAGCTGGACCCCCCTATGATACATGGAGCATTACTGGAGATGGCAGTACTCCAGGCTACTGGAAATGGTTCATTTGCAAGTTTCGTTCACAGTTGGAGGAAAAATTTGGCCTTAAGTTCACTGGCCAAGGACAAATCCCACCTGAATGGGAAAAAATCACAAAAGAATCTATTTTGGAGGAGCTACTGTAGATACTTGGGGAAAAAACACAACCTAAAGTAATTGCTGATAATCTACATTTTGTATGATCCATTAATCATGATGAAGAGTAAATAGTTCAGAAAAGGGTGACTGCTAAACATATGCTTAAGTATTGAGAAAAAAAAACTATGGCAATACTGCATGTTTCTAAAGTATTCTACTGTGGCAAAAATGATAGTACCGGTAGGTAGTAACCCGGTTCCACTTACAAGTGAGAAATATTTCAACAGTTATTAGTATCCCTAAAGCATTGCCCTAAAGAACATGTCAACAGTTATTAGTATCCCTAAAGCATTGCCCTAAAGAACATGTCAACAGTTATTAGTATCCCTAAAGCATTGCCCTAAAGAACATGTCAACAGTTATTAGTATCCCTAAAGCATTGCCCTAAAGCATTCCCAGGTTGACACATGGTGAGGGCTACAGTACACAAGAAGGGAGAGGACACACTCAACAAGGTTTCGATGTGGCGCAGTTTATTATATCAAGAATAACCAAACACATAAATGTGAGCTTTTAAAAGGTCCTGTAAGCGATGTTAGAAGATTTTGTATTAATTCATGCTTAAGTTTATGTTTTTAGCTCTTAACAAAGCACACAATTACACAACTGCATTAAAATAACGTGAGATGAAAACAAATGCCTATACAACACAACCTTCTCAATTTTCCATTAGAGGTACATAAGTCATATGAAAAATCAAGATAATCACACACATTTAAAAGCTACAGGACTGTGACAGTCCAAAAAATATGTATCTCCTATAAACACAACACACTTAAAACTTCTGCAATTCTTCATTAGAGGTGCACAAATCCTATGTTCTCATTTTTGCTACAGTTGCTGCAGTACATTCCTGCAGCAAGATAAAAACAAATACCTACAAACAAACAAACACCTTCTCAAATTCTTCCACTATAGGTACACAAGTCATAAGAAAAATCAAGATAATCACACACTCAAAAGCTATGTTTTTACCCCTTTTTTTTCTTAGAAATGTCTTTACAAGAAGTCACAAACAGAGAGTGAGAGAGTAACTGCGTATGGGTCAACGCTGCTGGACTAGAGAGTAACTGTGTATGGGTCAACGCTGCTGGACTAGAGAGTAACTGCGTATGGGTCAACGCTGCTGGACTAGAGAGTAACTGTGTATGGGTCAACGCTGCTGGACTAGAGAGTAACTGTGTATGGGTCAACGCTGCTGGAGAGTAGAGTGTCTGGGACTAGAGAGTCACTGCATTGGGGTCACTTCTATCAGGGGAAGATCTTGTGGGTCTCTGTCTGTGTCAGCAGTCTCTCTTACACCTTGGACTTCTCCTAGAAGAACCTCCTGTCGACAGACAAAACAGAGTCCATGTGTGCTCCATGTCCCTTGTGTGTATTTGTGTATTTGAGTGTGTGTGTTTTTTGTGTGTGTGTGTGTGTGTGTGTGTGTGTGTGTGTGTGTATGTGTGTGTGTGTACTCACTAACCTCAGTGTTAGGTGTTTTTTTTTCCTGGTTTGCCTGAGAATACAAGAACAGTATGCCACATAACCTGGTTAAAGCTGCATTTGGCAACATTTTTTTGATCATATTCACTGAAACCGACACTATGCTCTGACAGAACAACATAAATCAGTCAGTTTTAGAAAAAAACCCGCACTTCTAACTCCACCTAGAACCTGTTATTTGCAAAAATCCACAGCTCCCTACACTACAGAATACAACAGCAAGGAGATTCCTTCTTAACATAAAACAAACAGACACCAAACAACACTGGACTGGACTCAGAATGCAGGGAAAGTTGACATCCCTACACTTTGCCGACCACTCTGTCTCACACTCCATGTTTACAAATGCCGCTGTTGGGGAGGACATCCTCTGTTTCACTGTCAAAGCCAGACTGCAGGTGTTACCCACCAAATACAACCTTGCATTATGGTACCCTGCAATTCACCATCCACACTGTATAATGCACTCAGACTCTGACCATCACCTCGAATTAGTTGCCCATATTGTTAATGGCTGTACTATGTACAAAGGACTTTATACTGCACGTCACAACCGAATTGTTGACCTTATTGCTAGCACTGTTAAGGATGTACTTCCAGATAATGTGACCATGTACAAACATTCGCGTATTATGCCAGAATGGTTCAACATCTCCACTGATGTGTTTTGTAACATCCCTAACACCCCTGATGTTGTGTTTTTAGACCGATACAGAAGGGAAGTACTTATACTTGAAATAGGATGTGTGTAAGATCTCTACATGAACATGGCTTTTAATGATAAAATCATGAAGTACCAACCCATACGGACAAAACTATGTGACCTAGGCTATCAATGCAAGCTAGTGGTGTTGATCTTTGGCAGCTTGGGACATGTCCACAATCTTGTTTTCAGTGGGTTAAGGCTGGCAGGTAGCCTTAAATTACATTTGCTGCCAGGGCTAGTCTAGCAACTCTCCGTTGGCTTGTGAGCTCCAGAAATTGAAACTTAATCAGGACATTGAAATCGTGTATAGAGTCGTTTGGTGGGCTTAACATAATGATTGATGGCAGAGTTGCAACGGTTTGGCTTGAATTCCCTGCTACTTGAAAACAAATATCCTATTATTAGCGCCCTATTGGAGTGCAGAGGGAATTTGAAAGACAACTGATTGTCCCTACTCGGACTGAGCACTGCGAACGGTGAGTGCCCAGACCCTACATTTTAATGTGGGTCTGGCTCGCCAGGCTAGCTGGCAGGGCTCTCCAGCAGAAAAACAAAACAGCTAGCAAAGGTTTGCTCCATATCTGCAGTTATAGGCAGCTTTGCAGTATGGCGCAGGAGAGGTTTTTTGTACCCCTGAATACCATTGAGTGACAAAGGCCTATCTTATCTCTTGAAATATTTGAATCCTGTCTGTTGTAATATGATTTGTGGATTTAAATAAAGAATTAAAATGTGTGTGTGTGTGTGTGTGTGTGTGTGTGTGTGTCTGTGTGTGTCTTTCAACAGGTTCAGATTTATTTTAGGGCTCATTTATTTAAGTGATCACCCTTCAATAAAAAATCCAACAGAAGTGGTGTGTGTGTGTGTGTGTGTACTCACTAACCTCATTGTTAAGTGTATCCGAGTTTGCCTGAGAATACAAGAACAGCATGCCACATAACCTGGTTAAAGCTGCAGTTGGCAACATTTTGATCATATTCACTGAAACCGACACTATGCTCCGACAGAACAACATAAATCAGCCAGTTTTAGAAAAAAACCCGCACTTCTAACTCCACCTAGAACCTGTTATTTGCATTGCAAAAATCCACAGCTCCTGGTTCTTCTGATTCAATCAGAGCAGGGCCGTGTGATCTGACTGTCAATCACAGTCTGGTGCAGTCTGTGCGCAATAAAGAGTGCGAACACAATGAGATGGTGCTCGGTGGTAGTGGGGGAGGGGCATGAGAGTTGTAAACAAATTTTGGCTGTCCCCTCAATCAGTCAGACTTGCCAACTGCAGCTTTAAGTACCATTACATGTTCAGGACTCCTCACCTTGTATTTACTCTGAAGAGGCATGTAAAAAACCTTACATATGCCAACAACAGCATATACTTGCCAATGAAAATGATGTTGTAAGTTATATTGTTATGAATTATTAATTATGTTATAAGTTATATGGGTTTTTTTTTGTTACTTTGAAGAGGCCGTAGCAGATACGGGTGAAGCGGATGGTGATGGTGATGACGAGGACCCCCAGGGTGAAGAGAGTTGTCAACGCTGTGAACCCTGTAACCAGGAAGAGACAGGGTGTCACGGTAACAAATGTACCCCATATTTCAATATAAACATACCATAATTACCTCACCACAGAAACCAGATGATCATGTAAAAGACCTGGCCAACTGAGCAGGGGGACACAGGTAAGAAGGCAGTTTGGTACAGATACAGACTTACAGTAGGACTTAGG
>NC_063190.1:33105610-33108110 GCF_017589495.1 Alosa alosa
AAGAGCAGTGAGAGATACAGTGAGAGATGCAGGAGCAGTGAGAGGAGCAGGTGCAGGGAGAGGAGCAGGGCCAGGGAGAAGAGCAGGCCCAAGGAGAGGGCAAGGTGTAAGAATGTGTGATGGCATTCCAAGGGCTGCAAGAACAGTAGTCTGTGATGAAATTCGTGCCATCATTGACCATGTAATCAATGCGATGTTGATGAAAACGTGTGGCCTAACCTTGAAGATTGCAGAGATTACAGTAGATACAGTCATTTTGTGCTTTTTTTTAGTCTCTCCCCCCTTTTTATCTGGGCTTTTGCTGTTGTTTTTTTGTTCAGAATGCTCTTGTGTGTTTCATGGATATTTTGTTCACTGTAAGCAATACTGTAAAACTTGTTCAGAAAACAGTTTAGAAAAAGTATCTGATTTCTGGAAGTGGCCAGTCAGAATAGCCAGAGCAAAGTGCTGATAGATAGATAGATAGATAGATAGATAGATAGATAGATAGATAGATAGATACTTTATTGATCCCCAGGGGAAATTCTGAACTCCAGGCTACTTTAATGCAGCAACACTTATGAATATGAAACTATTGATTGTTCCCTTCATAATTTTTAATAATAAAAGTTCCTCTGTGTCCGTGTGCGTGTGTGTGTGTGTGTGTGGCTCACAATGAGATAGGAGAAGGGAATGGTGACGTTCAACTTGGCCATGGTGTTGATGAAGATGGAGGGGGTAGTGAAGAGGAGGAGCATGATGAAGAGCAGGAAGAGGATGAGATATCTCAGCCACCAACGGAAATCCTCATCCGACAGATTCTCCCTGAGACAGGAGAGAGGAATAGGAGTACACATGAACAGGAGGAGGACGCATAGCAGAAGATGAACAGGAGGAGGACACATAGGAGGAGATGAACAGGAGGAGATGAACAGGAGGAGATGAATTTTGCTTTTAGATTTTTTGTTAAAAAAAGGAAGTGAAATTCCTTTGTTTTTTGTGAAATAATGTCTGTGTGTGTGTGTGTCTGTTTGTCTTTTGTGTGTTTGTGTGTGTGTGTGTGTGTGTGTGTGTGTGTCTGTTTGTGTGTGTGTGTGTGTGTGTGTGTGTGTGTGTGTGTGTGTGTGTGTGTGTCTGTGTGTGTGTGTGTGTGTGTGTGTGTGTGTGTGTGTGTGTGTGTGTGTGTGTGTGTCAGTAACCATTAATGTTGTTGATTGTGGTGTGTGTTTTCCTTTCAGAATAAACTTGCTTTCTTTCAGGGTTAGATCTGTCTCCATTGTAAGTCTAAGATAACCTAATATACCAGAATATACAGTTTTTACTTCTAGGGGTGCCAATAAATGTGGAAAGTGCTGTATGTATGTATGTGTGAGGTGATTGTGTGTATGTACCAGTAAATGTTGTCGAGGTGAGCAGTTGTCTTTTGACATTTCACTTGGCTGTCCTTGCTGGTTGGGTCCTTAGGTGTGCACTTCAAGACCTCCTGAATCCTGTAGAGAATAGAGCTGTCAGTCCTGCACTCAAACACACTCACAGGAACCCTTGCAAGCCCACCCCACTCACCTGCTTTCTTTAATTTTCTTCAAATTCTTCTGTTGCCAAAAACAAAAAAGATAAATAGTAATAGTAATTGTAGCATTAGTAATAACAATAGTAATAGTAGTGATAGTAATTGTAATATTGTCTGAAAGTTGATTGGATAACTTTGTTTAGACACACACACACACACACACACACACACACAGAGCTGTGATTGCATCTTTGCAACATTTTGACGTTTAACTACAGGGCCTACTCACCTTTACATCGTATTTGTACAGACACTTGGGTGGATTGCTGCAGGAGAATAACAGTGCAATATCAACCCAAACTTTAAACACACAGTATGTTATAACAGAAACATTCAGGTGTATGTTAGATAGCAAAATACCTATTCATGTCTTGGCCCTTGTCACACAGGGATACCATAGACACCTCCTCATTCTCTGCAAATATGACACAAACATTCCTACAGTAACACACACACACACACACACACACAATTACAGTATACACACACACACAGTAAGACACTTGGTTAGATATCAGTTTCTGTACTGTGTACCCTCATTTTACTAGATAATGCACTAAATGGTTTTACTGAATTAAGACAAGAACACAGTTTAGTACCACAAGCCCACAATTTAGTATAATGAGTAATGAGTGTATGATTAAGTGATTTAGTCTTGTCAGGTTTTCATCTTATGTCCAACTTCAAAAATATATGTTGAAACCTTTTCCAGACAGTGTCATCAAGCATGGATTTACATATTTACTAGTTCTGAAGAATTTATGAAAAATATACTAGTTAAAAGTGATTAGCTTGACATGCTTGTGGTATAACTCTTGATACTATCTCCAGCTCTGCACTGTGTGGTGGTGCAATGACTAGCACAATGGTTAATTCAGTCATCCTTCCTCGGTCTCAGGTTCACTTCCCATTTAAAACTTGCACATATTGTATATTGCACTAATTTCTGTT